>NC_053489.1:173637141-173937141 GCF_905171775.1 Rana temporaria
GCGTTAACCGTTAAGTAACTGGTCTTGTTGACAATGACAGGGATGGAGTTGGAGTAACTCGTCGTGAGGGAGGGGTGGGGAGGAAAAAGGGAAAGGGGAGGAAAAAGGGAAAGGGGGGAGGGAAAGGGGAAAGGGGGGGGAGGGAGAGGGGGAGGGGGGGGGGGGAAGGGAGAGAGAAAGAGGAAGGGGGGGGGAAAGGGGAAGGGGGGGGAGGAAAGAGGGAAAGGGGGAGGGGGGAGGGAAAGGGGAAGGGAAAGGGGGGGAGAAAGAAAGACACAGAGACAGACAGACACAGAGACAGACACTCACAGACACAGAGACAGACACAGAGACAGACACTCACAGACACAGAGACAGACACTCACAGACACAGAGACAGACACAGAGACAGACACAGAGACAGACACAGAGACAGACAGTCAGACACAGACAGAGACACAGACAGACAGACACAGACAGAGACACAGACAGACAGACACAGAGACACAGACAGACAGACACAGAGACACAGACAGACAGACACAGAGACACAGACAGACAGACACAGAGACACAGACAGACAGACACAGAGACACAGACAGACAGACACAGAGACACAGACAGACAGACACAGACAGAGACACAGACATACACACAGACACAGAGACAGACACAGAGAGCGGTAAATGTAAAAAGAGAGAGAGAGACTGAGAGGGAGACAGAACGAGAGATAGGGAGACGGAAAGAGAGATAGAGAAAGACAGAAAAAAGGAGAGAAAGAAAGAAAAGAAAGAGAAAGGAGAGAAAGAATGAGGTAAAATTGAGGAAAGGACTAGTAGGACTAGGAGCCGGAGGAGAGGAAAAGTTCTCCTCCTTTCCTCCTTTAGTCTCTCCCCTTTCCTTCTCTCTCTCTCTCCCCTTCTTTCCTTCTCTTGGAGAAGGAAAGAGGGAGAGGGAGGAAGGAAAGAATGAGGGAGAGGGAGGAAGGAAAGAATGAGGAGAGAGGGAGGAAGGAAAGAAAGAAAGAATGAGGAAAGAGGGAGGAAGGAAAGAAAGAAAGAAAGAAAGAATGAGGAGAGAGGGAGGAAGGAAAGAATGAGGAGAGAGGGAGGAAAGAAGGAGGAGAGAGGGAAAAAAAGGAAAGGAGGAGAGAGAGGGAAAAAGGGGAGGGAGAGGGAAAGGGAAAAGGGGAGGGAGAGGGAAAGGGAAAAGCGGAGGGAAAGGGGAAAGGGAAAAGGGGAGGGAAAGGGAAAAGGGGAGGGAAAGGGAAAAGGGGAGGGAAAGGGGAGGGAAAGGGAAGGGAAAGGGAAAAGGGAAGGGGAAGGGAAAAGGGAAGGGGAAGGGGGAAAAGGGGAGGGGAAGGGAAAAGGGGAGGGGAAGGGAAAAGGGGAGTCTGGCAGGGGAGACAGAGAAATAAAAAATTTCAGTGGCAGAGACAATGCTATAAACAAAATCTATAAAATTAAAAACACTGCTCAGCATTTGGGAACATGTAGATTTTTCTGTAAGAACACCAATTGATCTACATGGTTTGAGGGCGCTTCTTTTTGCAGTTACCACATCTCCTGCAGTGGAGAAAACCCGCTCTGCAGACACGCTTGTACCTGGGATACACAAGTATTGCTTTGACAGCCGAGAAAGGAGGGGAAATATGACCTCATGCTCACGCCACCAGTTCAAAGGGTCCTCAGTGAGAGGCAGAGGTGGGGCTTTACAATAGTTTTCCATTTCCTCTTCAGCCTTGGCATAGGGGGTCTTTTTGGGTTCTATTGTACCTTCAGTGTCAGTGAAAGACTGTCCCAGCAAACTCACGAGCAGCGATCTGGCCTTTTTGGGAGGAGATGGTGGAGATGGAGAATGGTTGTCTTCGATGGGTGAACTGTCCTCTTCTTCCAGAGTTCGTTTTCTTCTAGGCACTTGATGATCCTCTTGTGTCCTCTCACTCTCATCTGATGTAATCTGTGTTTGAACAAAAAAGAAACGGAAAAAAAACAATAAGTAAAAACACAAATGTCAATGCCTTTGATTCTGATGGGGTGATGAAAAAGCACAGGAAACGGACAGTACAGTTCCCGCACCGCATCAGATTCAGAAGCGTGGTAGTGCTACTGTCGTTTCAAGAAGAAACATGATGGAATTCTTCAAATTAATTTAATTACCTCCAAGGATGCAGCTTCCTCAGTGACTCCTTTAAATATCTCCAATCTTTCTTCATCTGTGAGGATGAAAGGCAGTCCCTTAAAGCGAGGATCCAGTGCAGAGGCTGTATGAAGGATCTTCTTCTCGGCCTCACTGCTGTACCTCTTCTGGAGATCTGTTCTAATAGAATTCTTGATCTCATGGATCATGGGTGTGTCTCCCATCGTGTCTGTCATGCTCTGGAGAAGTTGTGCATTTATAGGGGCAATGAGAGAAACTGTTGGATTGCGCTCTTCTGACATCAGCATGGTTGCATCCTTCATTGGCTTTAATGCACTCACGGCGTCCTCTGCATTTGACACATCTGTTTCGTTTAGAGTGCAGAGATCGGACTCTCCTCTTCTGACTTCTGGAGACAGCAAGGTGGCACAGACTGCAGGTTGTTGTTCCAAGAACCTCTCGACCATGTCGTATGCACTGTTCCATCTTGTTGCCACATCAGTTATCAGCTTATGATTCTTCAGGCCAAGACATTTCTGTTTCTCTTTTAGACAGTGGCTTGCTCTAGTGCTGCGGTGAAAGAATGTGGATATCCGACGTACTCTGCCAAGAAGCCTAGAGAGAGTGGCCACTTTCAACGCTCGCTGGGATGCAAGATTCAGTGTATGGGCGAAGCATTTCACATGGGGGAATTTTCCAACTTGAGCTGCAACTATCATGTTTGACGCGTTGTCGGTCACAAGCACTACAGATTTATCGGACAGCTGCCATTCTTCCACAACATGAGAAAGTAGCTCTGCCAGATGAGCACCCGTGTGAGACTCATAAATGGCTCTCGTTTGCAGTACATGCGACAAAATCTGCCAGTCCTTACTAACGTAATGTGCTGTTATTGTAACATAAGACTCTGTCGTGACTGAAGTCCAGGAATCACACGTTATTGCGACTCGACTTGCTTGGCTCATTGATGCAATTATCTTAGCTTTGGTTTCGTGGTAGAGTGCAGGTATGACGTTTTCTGTAAAGTGACTTCGTGACGGGATCTTGTAACGCGGCTCTATCGTCTTCAAAAGGTAGCGAAACCCACTGTTTTCCACAACAGAGTAAGGGCGCAGGTCCTTCGCTATGAAAGCTGCCACAGCTTTTGTTATTCTCTTTACCTTTTCAGAGTTGGGCGGCAAAGTTGACTGTAACATTGCATCAATTCTTGGCTGATCTGGGTTCATTTCCTTGGTGGTGGTGGTGGTAGGTTTTAGCATTTCTGGGTGAAAACGGCTGACGTGGTTTCTCAGATTAGTAGTATTCCCTAGATATTTAATTTTTGTGTGACAGATTTTACACACAGCGTATGACTTGTCCAATTCGTGCTTCCCACTTTTTTCATAAAAGCCAAAATGTTCCCAGATGTTTGCTTTTAAAAAGCTAGGTGCATTTTTTATCTCTCGTTCCTTTTGTTCTACTTCTGCCATTTTTATTTACTAGCAAATGCAATGCATGCCAGGCATCTATGTGAATTTGTGAGTAGGGATGACACAAGTCTTGACGTGACGATGATGTTGTCAAACTCTGTCAGTTTAAAAAAAAAAAAAAAATTTGAGTGACTAAGCCTAAAGCCTGCCACGAGATCAACAGAAAAAGTAACACGTTTCTTTCTAGTATGTATGTAATTGTATGATATGTAAAATCCTCATTTATTATTCTACCCCCCCCCCCACACACGCAGTTAGTCGCAGTCGCTGTCAACTTGTCAAGTGTCAACTATCATTATTCATTATGTGTAAAAGAAAAAATGCGCCCTGGCCCCTCATCTCGTCTGCCGCCGGTGGTTGGTCAACTCAACTGGTGGTCATGGTCATTGGTCAATGCATTGGCATTGCAATGGTCACAGTCTCAGAGAGTCAGCGACAGCCGGTCACGTTATATCGCACTCTCTCTCCTTCTCCAATCTGGTACACTGGCATTATTTGAGATCACAAACTGGCTGCTATAACACAACAACAACATGTCCCGCCAACATCCCCCCCCCAATGACATAATGCCAGTGCCACCCATTTCATTAATTCTGGTTTTATGCATCATTTGAATGTCTTGTCTTGGTGATTGATTCACAATTCACAAGTTCATACTTACCTTGTTTGTATTGTAATATGATGCTTTTTGGTTTTGCTCATCATTACTGCCCCACACACAATGCACTTGCCTTGCAGTGCAGCTGCAGCATGTGTGGGGCTGGGGCAGTGATGAGCAAAACCATAAATCAAAAAGTATCAATAAAGTTGTGATCAAACAATCATCATTCATCACTAAGACAAGACAGTCACACTGGACAAGTGGACAAATGGTCAGGACAGAACATTCAATGGATTAGAGATAGAGTTATATAGACCTAGACCAGCACCAGCACTGCAGACCTACAGTCATAAACGTAACCATAATTAATTAAATGGCAATGGTATGGTCTGGTGATTGTCACTTAAACTCATTAAACCTTTCATGACATAGTTATTTAATATAATGTGAAAGATGATGTTTATTAGTTTTCCTACCTGATTAATGATGATACGATGATAACGACGACGGTGGTGCTGGTGGTGGTGGTGGTGGTGGTGGTGGTGGTGGCACTGCTGGCTGCTGGTGGTGGAGCGATTCTCCTCCTGCCTGTGGTGGACTGGACTGAGCCTGAGGAGTGAGGAAAAACGGACAGGTGAGCTGACACAAGTGACAATTTTTTTTTTTAGGTACGGTAACAGGCAGTGAGCAGCTGCAGTCTCTGTGAGTGGTGTATCTGTGTGATGGTCACCTACCTGTCACAACAAGGTGGCAGAGTCTGGCTGGCACGTGGCACCTGCGGGTCTCCTCTCCTGCTGCCTGTGATGATGAAGGGACTCGGAGTGTGTGGCACTGGCAGCTGCGGCCTAGCTCCCTGTCCTGCGAGCCGGGTAACGGATGGGCTGGTCTCCCTCTCCTAAAAAAAAAGATAGCAATTGATTGATTGATTGCATCACGAAACTGGAAAGTGAAAAGGGGGGTAAAATTAAAAATTGTAAAATACCCAGTTCAAGATGTATGGGACAGAACAGTCAAAATGTTTTATTTTTTAAGTAACCAAACAGGCAGGCAGGCATGTTATATTGTTAAATAGTTGTGCTTTAAACCACATGACAATCCCAAGAACAGCAGTATTGAACAGTTGCAAACAGTGTTGTCTGGCATATCTTTGTAAATGATGTGATCAGTGATCACTCACTAAGACCTCTAACTTTACAGCATTGCAAAAAGCTGCCACTGACTGTAGTGTATTACACTTAGTGTATTTGACTTGCAGCTTTTTGCAATGCTGTAAACTAAGTTAGAGGTCTTAGTGAGTGATCACTGATCACATGCATCACAGTAATACAAAGATATGCCAGACAGTCAGACAGTGTGCAATTGTGCAGAAGCAGATCATCATCTCCCCCCCAAAAATAATAAAAATCCCCCAAAAAAATGCAGAAGGGTAACTTACTAACCAGTTTGTGCTCCCATGTGGCATGTGCTGCCTGCCACTGCTGCTCACTGTGTCTGAGTGTGCGGCACTGTGTCAGGCGGTGGCTGCGGCCTAGCTCGGGTCTCACTCGTCTCCTTCACTCCAGTCCTGCGGTCTCCTCCTCCTCTGTCCCCCTGCAAGACACTGTCAGCCTGTTTTTTTTCTTTTGTACACTCTGAGCGCTCTTGGGGGTACGAGGACGGGTCCGCTGTGCTCAGTGCTGCTCCTCTCCGTCCGTCTCCTCTCCAGTCCTCCTCACGAGTCGACTCACGCGTGCGACACAGGGGGAGGGGGGTGTCACTGTCGTCACGTCAGCGGGAGGCGGGAGGCGGGAAAGAAGGCGCCAAAAAACTTTTTTTTCCGACTCGGCTCTGCAAGGCGGACGCGACGCTGACGTCATCAACATGCATCGATTATTTAAAGCAACCGCATCGATGCAGAATCGCCGGGGGTCGAATCACGATGCATCGCTGCATCGATTATATTCGACAGCCCTAATATACACCACTCAAAAACGAAAATATATATATATATATATATATATATATATATATATATATATATATTAGGTAGTCAGCTCATGAGTCAACATCAGACAACAGTCTCATGTCAATGGTCAGCGTAAATGTCCATTTTTGGAATGCAATTGAGTAACATACAACTATTAAAATATTTGCAGATTTCTATAAATGTTCACAAGTCTTTTCTAGTGTTTGCCAATCAAAGTGATAAGAACAAATAATAGAGGGAGGGATGTGACGTTGGATGTGCCCAACCACTCCTTAGTAAATAGAATCAAGCATCATTCATACTTGTCAGGAATGCTTTAGCCTCTACAGTGGCATTCTTCCCTCCCTACAATGCGTACACACTTGCTTCATTCGTTTGTGCTAAGGTGAGCAGGCACTGAAAGAATTCATTTCCAACCTGCTTCAGGTCAAGTGGCCAACATAATAGGGAGTGAACAGTAGTCTGTGCATTAGAACAACCATAATGACATCAATTTTGTTAGCTTTGTTGCCAGGCAGGCACTAGTTGTATTTCATCTATGGGTTTAATCCAGTGGCGGCTGGTGCTCAAAATTTTTGGGGGGGCGCAAACGAGAAAAAAAAAATTGCAGCCTCACTGTGCCCATCACATGCAGCCACTGTGCCATCAAACGCAGCCACTGTGCCATGCCACCAAATGCAGCCACTGTGCCATCAATTGTCACCACTGTGCCATGCCATCAAACAGCAACTGTGCCATCAATTGTCACCACTGTGCCATGCCATCAAACGCAGCCACTGTGCCATCAATTGTCACCACTGTGCCATGCCATCAAACGCAGCCACTGTGCCATCAATTGTCACCACTGTGCCATGCAACACAGCAACTGTGCCATCAATTGTCACCACTGTGCCATGCCATCAAACGCAGCCACTGTGCCATCAATTGTCACCACTGTGCCATACCATCAAACGCAGTCACTGTGCCATCAATTGTCACCACTGTGCCATGCCATCAAACGCAGCCACTGTGCCCCTCAACTGTTGCCACTGTGCCAATTGTCACCACTGTGCCCTTTAATTGTCACCACTGTGCCCCATGATGCCACTGTGCCCATTGTCACCACTGTGCCCCATGATGCCACTGTGCCCATTGTCACCACTGTGCCCCATGATGCCACTGTGCCCATTGTCACCACTGTGCCCCATGATGCCACTGTGCCCATTGTCACTCACCACTGTGCCCCATGATGCCACTGTGCCCATTGTCACCTCTGTGCCCTTTGTCACCACTGTGCCCCATGATACCACTGTGCCAATTGTCACCTCTGGGCCCTTTGTCACCACTGTGCCCCATGATGTCACTGTGCCCCTTTCCCTGTAAAAAGCACTTACCTGAGGATTCCATGTGCTCCCTCGATGTCTTCTGCCGCTGTGGTGAAGCTTCAGCCAATCAGGTTCCTGATAACCAGAATCCGGGAACCTGATTGGCTGAAACGGCCGTTTGTCTTATACAATGAGCGCAGATTGCCTGCGCTCAGAGTATAGATAGCTGAGAGCCGGAGAAAAGCCTATCAGAGCCGCTGGCTTTGATAGGCAGTTCCCCTCAGCCAACCAGCTGCCGCTATTCGGGTAACCGGCGTCCCGCATCTGGTTATCTGAATAGACCAGGCAGCGCTGGCAACCAACAATAACATACATTTGTGCATTTATGCACGAATGTGTGTTATTTGCGAGAGGGGGTGGCGCTGCAGCGCCCTCTATAGACGGCCGCCAGAACAGCGGCTAAAATGTCAAAATGACATTTTAGCCGAATAAAAGTTCTTAAAGGGCCCGTTTTTTTTTTTTTTTTGTGACTGTGGGAGGGGGGGTGGCGCCCGTGCGTCCCTATGGACGGGCCGCCACTGGTTTAATCAAATGCCTTCATTACAGGTAAATTAGAATAGTCTCAAACATGCACACAACATCATATTGACATGAACACAAAATGTTCCTGGTACAAGTCTTTTTTTCTTGTAACAACTGGACAATTTTGCCAATAAAGTACATTAGTCAACACAGGCAGCTTAACCACTTGCTTACTGGGCACTTTTACCCCCTTCATACCCAGGCCAATTTTCAGCTTTCAGGGCTGTCGCATTTTGAATAACAACTGCGCAGCCATGGAACGATGTACCCAAATGATAAAATGAAATCTTTATAATTTTATTCGCACAAATAGAGCTTTCTTTTGGTGGTATTTAATCACCACTTGGGTTTTTATTTTTGGCTAAACAAACAAAATCTTGAAAAAAAAGTTAAATGTTTTCTTATAGTTTGTTATAAAATTTTGCAAGCAGGTAAATTTTCTCCTTCACTGATGGGTGCTGATAGGATTCACTGATAAGGCGACACTGATGGGGACTTATCTTGAGGCACTGATGAGGCTGCACTGATAGGTCGCACTGATAAGGGACAACGATGATGAGGCACTGATTGGCAGAACTGATGGGCACTGAAAGGTGGCACTGGTGGGCACTGATTAGCAGTACTGATGGGTACTGGTAGGTGGCACTGGTGGACACTAATTAGCAGCACTTGTGGGCATCGATTAGCAGCACTGGTGGGCACTAAGGGGACAGATGTCCTGTAACAGAAGCCAGTTAACGGCTTTCTTTTTTTTTCTCATGCTCTCAGCCTGAGGAAGAAAAAAGCCAATGACTAGCTTCTGTTTACTTCCGTGATCAGCTGTCATTGGCTGACAGTTACAGTAATCACGTGGTAAAGGGCCGCTGTGATTGGCCCTTTACCCCAATCTGTGATCTGCCAAATTCGAGGACCAAAGCGCAAGGAGGGGAGGACGGCCTCCCAGCATTTTAAGCATCTTTCAGCAATAGCATGGGCGCCAAGTGGTTAAAGATGAAATGCCACCTTAGTCAGGATGATCCACACAATAAATGGTGGATGCATAGTAACTTAACTGTGGTTGGCTTCTGTTCTATACATTCAATCTTTAAAGCTGGCCATAGATGGATCGAATCTCTACTGTTTCAGCAGGGATGACCAAGATTCAATCCATCTATGGGCAGGCTGATTGTATCCAAGTTGATCCATCAATTGATTTTGATACAACCAACATGTTGGATTTCTAGCATGCGATTATTGCCATTGGCTATACAAAATGAACAATACTTTTTCCCAATAAACTGTAATGCAGCATGGTAATGGGAATGAGTCCTATAGAAAATAATACATGTTACACTTGTAAGCTGCCAAACAAAGCTGCAGTAGTAGGAAACGTTTTCTTCCTACATGCTGCCCTGAGCAGCCCAAATCAATTAAACAAGATTCCTAAAAAATTTAGTGTAAAGTCTAAAAAAATAAATGACAACAGGATAAATGTGAACAAGCCCTTAGTAGACAGGATGTTGTGTTAATTTTAACACCCTTTGGTGAATAAGCTTTGTTGATAAAGCTCAAGATTATAGCAGATTTGATTATGGCACTAATCTACAGAACTAGTGACCTGCAAGCAATTCAAACAGAAGTTTAAGATAATGTTGGAGTTCGCAGAGGTCACAAGTGTTTACCATTGAAAATTGCTTGCAGTCATGTCAGGCAGATAGAAATTGACAGCTGAATGTAAAAAGCACAAGAGTCCTGAGACAACCTTGTCAGAGTAAATCACCTATGCATAAAAAAAAAAAAGTACAGCAAAAGCTTTCTAAGTCAAGTTCACAAATATTACCTGTTTGAAATGGGTTTAACTATTCATTGTATTAGTGTTAAGGCTGGTACACACTGGCAGAAAATTGTCCGGTTCAACAAAAATCAGGGGACATTTGTCCAGTGTGTACAGCAGCCTGTCCGGCTTCTTTCAAATAGGCATGCTGGAAAACAAGCAGCGGATCGGCATCCGATCAGCCAATGGCTGAGAGCACTGGCCGTTGTGTTGAAAAAAATTGAAAACCAATTATCAATTTCCTTCCACTTCACAATTATGTGCCACTTTGTGTTGGGCTATCACATAAAATCCCAATAAAATACATTTAAGATTTTGGTTGTAACATGACAAAATGTGGAAAATTTCAAGGGGTAGGAATACTTTTTCAAGGCACTGTAAGTGGTCCATATATTGAACTTGGTGTTGAGTTATTCACTTTACGGTCATCACAGGGGCTCTCTTTACATCTGGAAGAAAAAAGATTTAATCTCCAAATACGCAAATGGTAAGAGCTGTGAAAATGTGGAATAGACTCCCTCAAGAGCTGGTACTTTCCAGCTCCGTAGATTCAGGGCCAGCGCTAGCGCAAGGCAACATGCGCGCTTGCCTTATGGCACCAGGGAACAGGGCGGAAAATTGACAGTGTCACTGTGTCAGCATCTCTCTCGTCTCTGTGAGTCCCAGGATTACACACAGCAGGCATCTCCCAATTTGTGTATTGGAGCTTAGTGTGTTAACTTTGGCCGCGCTGTGAGAAAAGTCCCGCCCTCCTCCTATATCAGCTCGTGTGATAGGCAGAACAATGCATCTATCACACAAGCTGATCTAGAAGAAGGGCGGGAATTTTCTCACAGCGCGGCCAAAGTTAACACACTAAGCTCCAATACACACAGCGGGAGATGCCTGCTGTGTGTGAAGTGTAGGGGAGGGAGGGAGGGGAGCGCTGCTGCCAAAATGGCAGTGTGTGTAATAAATTCTCTCTCATGTCACGCTGCCCAGGCGGCCCCTCCTCTCTTCTCGTCCATCCCTATTTGCTTGTGACATCATCTGGGATGGACGAGAAGAGAGGAGAGGCCGCCGGGGCAGCGTGACATGAGAGATAACTTATCACAGATGCTTCCTGCATACTGGCTGCCAGGTAAACACTGTGCCCCAATATGCCCCAATGTGCTCCTATATGCCCTGATGTGCGCCAAGTGCCCCGTGCCGTGATGTCCCATGACCTGATGTCCTGTGCCTCAATGTCGTGTGCCCTGGTGTGCTGTGCCCTTATGTACTGTGACCTGTGTCCTGATGTGCTGTGCCCTTTACCCTGATGTGGCCTGGTGTGCTGTACCCTTATGTGCTATGCCCAGATGTTCACTGTGCCCTCATGTGCTCTGATGTGCTGTGCCCTGATGTGTTGTGCCCTGTGCGTGCGTGCGCGCCGGGGGGGGGGGCGTCAAAATGCACCTTTGCCTGAGTTGGCAAAAATCCTTGCACCGGCCCGGAGTAGATTGCTTTAAAAATAATAATATAGCTGGATACTAACATTTAAAGGTAAAGTTGATCCAGAGACTATCCGATTGCCTCTTGGGGGATCAGGAAGGAATTTTTTCCTCAGCTGGTGCAAATTGGATCATGCTTCCTCTGAATTAACTGTGGCTATAGGATTATGTATATAGGATTGTATATTTTTTTCCACTTTTATTGGTTGAACTAGATGGACTTGCCCTTCAAATACTATCTCTTTTTCCTCTTCACCCCCTATTCCTTAGTAGTGGGAGGGGTGTCTGGAGGTCACGCTGGAGGTTAAGGCCTACTTGAGTCCCTTGGGGGAGTACAGTCTAATTTTAACAAGGTAAATGTTGATTTTGGTGCCACATTTTCAATGGACCCGTCTCTTTCACTGGGTAGATTTGGTACACAGGTAACTGTCTGCTGGAAGTCTTATCCCTACATAATCTGCAATCAGCTATAATATGCTTTCCTGGGATCCTAAGATTCCTCAGTAACACTCGGTCTCCCAGTTGCAAATTTTGTACCCTCCCCCTAAGATCAAAGTTCTTCTTATTTTGTTTGTCTAGGGGCTTTTAAGGACCTTCTCGTAACCAGTCTTCAGGTTTTTCTTTAGTCTCTCCATGTAGTCCTGATAAGTAGCTGTGGATTTGTGGTCGGCCAAGGTGCCAAAAGCAAAATCTACAGTAATCGTACTTCTCTACCAAACATCAGCAAGTGGGGAGAGTAACCTGTGGCTACATTATCAGTGCTGTCATAAACGTGCACTACAGTGTAAATCTGCTGGTTCCACTGTTGTCTCTTAGCAGGTGGCATGCATTTTCAGGAGTGTCCGATTGAACTGTTCAGGCTGGGGGTCTCCCTGATAGGGAGTAGTCCTAGACTTCTGCATCCTAGTAGGTTCAACAGTTTCTTGGTGAGCTTGTCCATAAAGTCTCTTCCCTGATCTAAATGTATGTGCTGGGGCAAGCCATAGTGCATGAGGAACGTCTTGGCAAACACTTTGGTTACAGTGGTGGCCTGTTGTTTTGTTAATGGGAACCCCTGGGTGTATCTGATCAAATTGTCAGTTACCACCAGGACATACCCTGCCCTCCAGAATCAGGCTCCATGCACAGGAAATCAATGCACACCAACTCACAGGGCTCTCTTTTCCATTGGGCACGCTGGGAAGTTGCCCGGGGGCCCCACTTGCCTGGGGGGCCCCCCCATCGGCTGCCCAGTGACCCCAGTAAAAAATGGTGGAGAGCGGCGGGTCAGAACTGTAGAACTGTATCGTGTCTACAGTCTCTGAGGGAGAGTCTGGAGAGGAGTCAAGAGTGGGAGCGTCGCCAGGATGGGGGTCATGGGAGAAGTCAGACACGAGGAAACTGTAGGATAAAACCAGAGCAGCCAAGCTGGAGCCATCTGACTGAGCCTTGCATGGTGCACCTTAGAGGAGGTCAGTGATAGCACCGCCAGGCCAGTCAAAAATATTAGTGACCCCCCCCCTTTACCTTAGTGTATTTACTCTACGGAAGGTGGTCTCTGGTCACCAGAGTGCCCCACACATAGAGTTCCTGGTGTTCCCCTTTACATCAGAGTCTGCAGGATTCCTCCTTACAGTGCAAGGGGGAAATCAGTCTTAGGGCCCTGATGTAAGTGGGAACTCTGATGTAAAGAGAAAGCAGTGGACTCTGATATAAGGTGGTCTCTGGTCACCAGAGCCCCCCTCCACATCAGAGTTCCCCATTACATCATGATCTGCAGCGTTCCCCTTTACATAAGAGTTCCCTTTCACTGTAAGGGGGAATCCTGCAGACTCTGATGTAAGAGGAAACTCTGAGCAGGCTGGGTTATAGTAACCTAACCTTCAATGTCAATGAAGACATTTGTAAAACTGTAATTTTAGGTACTTTTTTTGCAGTGCCGGTAAAAAAATGTGGTTCTGCCAGTAAATTTCATAATTTTTGTCAGTAAATTCTCGTGCGTGATTGTGTAGACAGGGCCCCAGTGCACTGTATTGCCCGGGGGCCTATAATGCTCTTAAGATGGCACTGCCAACTCATTGGCCTCAGACTCTGGAGATGACCCATGGGTGCGTCTTGTCTTAACAGGGTCTTCAGCTGGATGCATCGTAAGCAGGTACGGAAATAGTTCTCTACATCTGCTCACATACAAGGCCAGTAGAAGCAGTCTCTAAATAGCTTGAAATTCTGTTCCAACCCTAAATGGCCATGCGCATCTTGTAATGACCTCTGCACTGATTCTATGTATATTTACAATAAAAACAGCTGCCATAGATCATCTGCATGGTCCGAGAGCAAGAGGTCCCTTCAGTAGACCACCCCATCCAGCAGTTGCAGTCGATTACATTCTTAATGCACAATTTCGGTGTCTTTTGGTCATCGACCAGCATCATTAGGGCACATCAACAGTGCTGACTCCCATGACTTCCACACATGCAGCACCCTTGGCATGGAGTTCTACTCCTTGACTCAGCACTTGACTCATAGCTGTCCTTCAGACTCTTCATACAGCACCCCACCCAAACCCTCTCGACTAGCATTTACAATATGTGTAGCTCATATGGCTTTGATGTGTCAGCGTAGGCTAGGACTGGAGTGTTGTTCCGGCACTCCTTCAGTTGATTCATTGCTAGTTCACACTGTTCCTTCCACGGACCACAGATAGGCTTTCAAGGTTTCCTTGAGCCCTTATCAGGCTTGTCTGACAGATGTGCACCCTTTTTCTTTAACAATTCAGTGAGAGAATCCCTCAACAAATGTTTGATAGTAGGAACAGAACCCCAGGAATGATCTTAACCCTTTGACTGGGTCTGGGTCAAGAAAGCAACAGCCTCAATTTTGTTGGGGGCAGTTGCAATTTCTTTGACAGGGACAACATGCCCCAAGTAAGTGACTGTCGCTAAAATTGGCACTTCCCTGAAGACAAATTCAGCCCTTTTTCATGAAGCCTCTGTAGCACCTTTTTTGAGTTAATCTTCATGTTCTTTGAAGGTTCTCCTGAACATGATGATATCATATAGGTACACCAGGACCTAATTCAAACTAATGTTGCCCACTATGTGCTCCATTATGCCGCGTACACACCATCACTTTATGTGATGAAAAAAAATGACGTTTTTAAAAACGTCACTTTAATTGACTGTGTGTGGGGGAAAACTTCGTTTTATGTCTTGTAAAAAACGACCAAAAAAAATTGAAGCATGCTTCAATTTTATGTGTCGTTTTTCAAAAGTTTTTACTTCACAGAAATTGACCGTGTATAGCAAAAAACGTTGTTTTCTAAGACGTTTTTTCATCCACGCATGCCCAGAAGCTACTTATGAAGCAAGCTTCAATGGAAAAACGTGGTGGAACGTAACCTCACTTTGCAAGAACATTGTGAGAAAACGATGGTGTGTAGGCAACTTCGTCTTTGAAAATTGAAGTTTCAAAAACGTCATTTTTTACTTCACAGAAAGTGTCGTTTTTTTTCATCACATAAAGTGATGGTGTGTATGCGGCATTAGTCACTGAAATGTTGTCAGGGCTCCTGACAGTCTCCTGTCTTCAGGGTGCATAGGGATTTGAAAGTAACCACTCTTTAATTCCAGCACAATGAACCATTTAGCACCAGACAATCCAGGGCATGGTGTATTGGTTGAGGATGGTCCATTGGTTATTTGTTTGATAATCAATGCATTGAGTCATTCTTCTTCCACATGAAAACTATTGTAGAAGTGCAAGGGCTTTGTGGCTCCCTAATGATTCCTGTTCTCTTCAGTTCCGCCATTTGCTGTCAGAGGTCTTCCAAATATCCCAGGGTAACTCTTCAAGCCTTGGCGGCTATGAGAGCTTCCTCCGCCCTGACAGTCTTCATTAGCTTGGCGTATGAAAGCGGGTTATTTGGATCTCTAGCCCCAAGCTAAAGTAAGATGTGGTCTAAGGCTGAGCCCCTTTCATAACTTGTGACAATAGGGCCTTACTCGCAGCCTCTACCACCATGCTGCCTTAATGAAGAGCCTACAAGCATTCAGATGAAGTGCATCCTGGCTTATCTTGCTTCAGGTCCCAAATTACGTTTGATGTCAGGACCTATAAGCTGTCGATCACTCTCTGCCTCTTGATATTGTCAGCTACTTCTCACTCCTCAAAGGGTTGGGTTGTCTGATTGATCCAGGCATCGAGGTCATACTCTCCAAAGGCTTGCGCAAAAAGATTCTTAGCTTACGGTAGCCATAGTTGGTTGGCTTGGTGGGATTTCTTAACCACTTCAGCCCCGGAGGATTTGGCTGGCAAATGACCAGGCCACTTTTTGCGATTCAGCACTGCGTCGCTTTAACTGACAATTGTGCGGACGTGCAGCGTGGTATTTGATCCATATATAAAAAAATATATAGTTTAGGCCGATACGTATTCTTCTACATATTTTTGGTAAAAAAAAAAAAATCGGAATAAGCGTGTATTGATTGGTTATAGCGTCTACAAAATAAGGGATAGTTTTATGGCATTTTTATTAATATTTTTTTTTTTTACTAGTAATGGCGGCGATCAGCAATTTTTTTTGTGACTACGACATTATGGTGGACGCATCAGACACTTTTGACGATATTTTGGGACCATTCACATTTATACAGTGATCAGTTCTATAAAAATGAACTGATTACTGTATAAATGTGACTGTCAGGGAAGGGATTAACCACTAGAGGGCTAGGAAGGGGTTAAGTGTGTCATAGGGAGTGTTTCTAATTGTGGGGGGCGGGGCTTACTGTGACACAACACTGATCCCGATGAGAGGGAGCAGACAATCAGTGTCCTGTCACTAGGCAGAACAGGGAGATGCATCCACCGTTCTGCTCACGGCAGGGGCGTGTGTGCGCCCGCTCGGCACGAAATTCAAAGCAACGTATATATACAGTACGTTGCTTTGCGCAGCCGTGCCATTCTGCCAACGTATAAGTGCGTGGCGCAGTCGGCAAGCGGTTAAAGGACCTTCTATCTGCTTCCCAAGCTCAACCAAGTTATACCTAGGAAGCTCGGCTCCTACCTCTAGGTCTGGTGTTGCTCGCCCAGAGATTTATGGATAAAGTCGTGGCCTGCTCAGTTGGATTAGTTGGGCTTAAACTAAATCAGCCAGTTGGAGATTGACCCCCTTGCAACATAGCAGGGATTCCTTTCTTCCATTTTGTTAGAACTTAAGTGTAAAGGGTATCTGGATTTGTCTTTACATTACAAGGATAAAAAACACTTGATTGCCAGGGACTACAGCAATTGGTGTCTGTCAAACTTTCTCTTTAGACCATGTGCCGCCAAGTATGTCACTCACCACACACAGCTTAGGTTGGCCATTTTGTTCTTGGCACCACTCATCTGCTTCTGTGAGCTCCATGTTATCTTCTCCTAGCTCAATATCTAAATCACCAGCATTTAGAGCAGAGGAATCCCAGATGAGCCCCCACATGTAGCGCTCTCCCTCACAGAAGCTGCTGGTTGATTTGGGTCCTCTGCTCCTAATTCCATCCTATTTGGTGCCTCGCCGACACCACCATATTATCTTTAAAATCGATGTAGAGTAATATGTTTTATGCATTTTAAGGGGCACGAGAATTAGTCTTGTAATTCTATGATAAATAGCAGAGTGTATTTACAAATTAAGGTCAGCCAACATAAAGCATAAAACAGGTACACACTATAGCTCCTTGCAGTGATTTTAAATTCCAGCATATAATGTAACTCCAACAGCATAAACTATAGCTCTCCCCATAGGATGATCTGCAGCAAGTGACAAGAGTGACAAATGAATAAATACTAAGGGCCAATGAATAGTGATCAAATATAATTCCACCATCTGCAGTAAAAACGTGTTAAATAGCAAATAAATGAAAAAGGAACAATCCACCGCGCTAGGTGTAAACAATATATACAAATCTTAAACAGTCTCAATTTAGTGATATAAAAAGTGCTTGTGCTCAATAGTAAATCTTTGTTCCAAGGTGCTCAGACTGGGTGCCCCACATAGATGTACACACTCACCCCTAGGCGTTGACAAACTATCTCTAGTATGGTCATTCAAGCATGCGAGGACAAATACAGGCCTTGGAAGCATAAATCTGCAACGTACTGCAGGAAGTGCCAGTACGGAACTCTCCAGGGGTCCATCCACATGCTTCAACGACCATACCAGAGATAGTTTGCTAACTCCTAGGGGTGAGTGTACATAAATGTGGGGCACCCAGTCTAAGCACCTTGGAACACGGTTTTACTAATGAGCATGAGCACGTTTTTTATCACCAAATTGGGGCCGTTTAAGAATTGTATATATTGTTTACACCCAGAGCGGTGGATTGTTCCTTTTTCAAGTGACAAGAGTGGATTGCAATTTTGGATATGGGCTAAGTTACTTGGGCCTCTCTTTACCTGTGGTAAGGACTTAAGTTCAAATGCAGATCTGCCGTCAATATCAAATAATCTGAATATAATCCTTAGCGTTACTCTTCTCCATCAGAAGGATGACACATCTATTCCCAATCAATGAGAAGCGCTAAAGTGTGTGGTTCGGGGCGTGTTTATTAAACACGGTTCTGGGCTTAAGAAAGACCATCTTGCCAAAATTACTGACCTTTTGATTTGCATCTCCACTTTGTTAACGTCCCATATTATGTAGAGGCTAAAAAACATGGTAAGCTGTTGGCCAGAGCATTACATGCCAAAAATAGCATTACCTCTATCCTAAAACTCAAACGCCCAGATGGTCAACTTACACATCCTTTCAAAAAAATGTATGTTCTTTCTACTAAAACCTGTACAACTTACCTTCTTGCCCGACTGCCAGTCTATACGTCTAGAATAGCAGACTTTGTTGCCAAGACCACCCTCCCTAGTATTCCTGCAGAGACGGTAAAGACCTTGAGTGGGCCTTTACAGAGGAGGAACTCACCACCATGCTCTCCTCTCTCAATAATCTGCTTGCTTCTATAAAACGTTTCAAGACCTTCTCATCCCGTTCATGGCCAAAACTTTTAATACAGTTTCTACTGACTCTCCTTTCCCAATACACGCACTCAAAGCTCAAATTATTGTATTGCCTAAACCAGGAAGGACCCTACTTTAAGCGGGAGTTACTGTCCTATCTCCTTGACTAACAGACATACGGATGTATTCTAAAATGATTGCTAACAGGCTTACACCACTGCTTTCTGATCTCATATATCTTGATTAGGTGGGCTTTACCCCAGGTAGGGAGGCTAGGCACAATACCCTTAAAACAATCACACTAGTGCAGTGTTTCTCAATTCCAGTCCTCAGGCCCCCCCAACAGGTCAGGTTTTCAGGATTTCCCTCAGATGAAAAGGCTGTGGTGATCCTGAAAACCTGACCTGTTGGGGGGGCCTGAGGACTGGAATTGAGAAACACTGCACTAATGGAACATGCCCAAAAATGCCATATCCCAGCATTTCTAATCTCGGTTGATGCCAAAAAGGCACTTGACCAGGTTCACTAGTCCTTCCTACAACAAACGATTCAACAGATCGGGGTTGGCCCTAAATTAATGGAAAAAAGGTTAATTGATAATTAGATACTAATCTTTGTCACTAGATTGCATTGATTAACTATTATATGTGATATAACTGGTGTGTCATACAACACAAACAAATAAGTCCCAAAACAAGTGAACCAAACAAATGGTGCATTAGATGCTGCCAGTGGAAAATTAAATGTGAATATATAAACAAACATAGATTTTTTTTCACCGCCGATATAGTGAATATAAAAGTGCCATTACTACCAATGATAACAATTCAGGTGACTGAATAGCCACATTTGGTTAGTATAAGTGGTAGACTTGATGTGCCACAAATTTTCAAACAAATTTTGCAAACAAATAATAAATCCCCAAAAAAGTCCAACCGAATGGTAAATTTATTGCTGCCAGTGAAAAATAGATGTAAATAAATGCACTGAAATATTGATTATCGCCACTGTATAGATCTTGATGTGCTTAATTTAATTCTTCTTATTCAAATGGTGCCTCTAGTATTCCTTCACCATGCTAATTTAAGCGATCGACACACAGAAGTGCTCAAATAGTGGTAATAGGCTTACCAGAACCTTTGGACCTCTTTATTGAAAAAGATGGTCAGAATCACTTATGCAGGATAATGCCTGCATACATATAATGCGTCAGGGATGAGTGGTATTTTTTACGAAAGGCAAATCTACTTTGCACTGTAGCAAGTGCAAATTGCACTGAAAGTGCCCTTGGAAGTGCAGTCACTGTAAATCTGAGGGGGGAGATCTGAAATGAGGGGAAGCTCTGCTGATTTTATCATCCAATCATGTGCAAGCTAAATTTCATTTTTTTTTTCTTTTTCCTTGCATGTCCCCATCAGATTTACAGCGACTGCACTTCCAAGTGCACTCTCAGTGCAATATCAAGTGCACTTTGCACTTGTAGTTTGCACTTGTAGTGCAAAGTGGATTTGCCTTTTGTAAATAACTCCCTATGTGTAGCTGCACTCATGAAAACATGCCTGGAATTTTAAGGCAAACGTGTCTAACACTAAGTGCAGGGATCAGGAATGTGTGCAGTGCCTTGAAAAAGTATTCATGCCCCTTGACATTTCCACATTTTGTCATGTTACAACCAAAAACGTAAATGTATTTTATTGAGATTTTATGTGATAGACCCACACAAGGTGCACATAATTGTGAAGTGGAAGGAAAATGATAAATGGTTTCAAATTTTTACACAAATAAAATATGTGAAACTTGTGGCATGCATTTGTATTGAGCCCCCGAGTCAATACTTTTTAGAACCGCCTTTTGCTGTAATTACAGCTGCAAGTCTTTTTGCAAAATTGCTCAAGCTCTGTCAAATAGGTTGGAGAGTGTCTGTGAACAGCATTTTTCTTGCCACAGATTCTCAATTGGACTTAGGTCTGGACTTTGACTGGGCCATTCTAACACCTGACCCTTTGATCTAAACCATTCCATTGTAGCTCTGGCTGTATGTTTAGGGTCATTGTCCTGCTGAAAGGTGAACCTCCACCCTAGTCTCAAGTTTTTTCAGACTCTGCTACCATCATGTGCATCTTAGTGAACACAATATACAGGGATATGGCAAATGATTTTCGACATGAACACACATACACCAAGTACACAGGTTGGACTAGAGTCTTTATTCAAGCTTACCAACTATAAAACTAGAATACTCACCTCAGCTTCAGCAATGTGGCATCCTTGAGCTCCCTGCCTGGCCTCAGGAAGCCGGCTTCTGGGTCTCGATTGGCAGACTCTGTCATTGGCAGGGTGGGGATGACATCACTCCCGTGCATGCATTGGAGCTCAGTCAGATTACGCATTAAAAATCCTGCCTAACCATTTAATTTCCATAGGCTGACGTTTAACTTTAAGAATGACAGGATATCAAAATAAAGAAATCAACCTCATTTGTCATGATGCCATGCAAGTAACATTGTCAGTAACTGTATCTCAAATTCATGTTTTCACTGCTATTATATCTAATGCATACGATTAAACTGGTAGTTTATTTAGGTACCATTTCCCTAACATACTGCATCATAGTACTACACTAGATATGTATACTCTGAACTTTTAAAAGGTACCAATTCAATGTAAATATCATATACTCAAATATATTGCAAAATATTTTTATTGCTACAAATCTTAAAATCACATACAAAATACAAAAGAAAGTCTATGCGAGTTGATAGATTGATATACCAATATGTCTGCTTTTTTCCTGCTGTTCTGCCTCCCCAGTCTACACCCGCTTAGGAAATGTACCAGCATCAGAAAGAAACCCTTGTAAGAATGCAAATAGCTTTTAAAGAAATGTGGGGTTTGCTTCAAATGCTATGCCTACACAACACTATGCTAAAGACTTCAAGGCTATTATTAAGTGCAAAGAATGCAACAGTGATGATCACGTGCAAGTGAGCCATTTCAAGACACTACCACTCTGTCCACAAAAAATTCTCCCAAGGCAAATCAAGGCAGGGAGAGCACAGACAAAACAGCGCCTCATACTACAGTTTTCTCTACATGTACAGATGTAAGGGGGGTGGTATTGTAATCCTAGATAGGGAGGATTATATGTCCGAAATATACAGGATAGTGGGGGATTTTAATACCTATACACCACTCTCCTCTGACCCCAAAACATAAATACAAGAGGGATTTGGAGAGGATTGTGGCTAGGGGTCTTGAGGCCGGTATTCTAAACAAAAAAGGGAGTTTGTTTTTGGTGAATAAGGCACCGCGGACACCAACTACTTATTACCTACCAAAGATTCACAAGAACCCTATTTGCCCCCCGGGACGCCCAATTGTTAGTGGCATAGTTTCAATTACATCCCGGGTGGGCAGATATATTGATTTTTATTTGCAACCTTTGGTTTGTTAAATGCCCTCATTCATCAAAAAATAAATGGTATATTATTAATTTGCTTTATTTTTATTTTATTTATTTAAGGTAAGCAGATTGTACAAAATAGTATGGCATCACAAATGTCAACATCATATAATGATAGGCAAAAGTTATAACTTGTCAAAAAGGTCTACGTACATTAATGAGATAATCGGTGAGGTTCCTTTACAGTGTTATGAGAGAGCAGGAAACTGTGGTCCAAAAACTCCACAACAACTACTGTATATCCTGCAATTCAACCTGAATAATGAGGGGAACCTCCAAGCCAGGAAGAGGGTTCGTTTTATAGGACATATATATACCATTAAATGATGGATAGGGAAAAAGTAAGATAACCTAAAGGGTAAATCTAACGCAATCCCTATCGGCAGGTACAGAGCCAATGAAATTTAGTGGACTATGACTAAACAGTGGGTCCCTTATAGGGTGTGGCTCTCTGTCCTGGTTTCACAGGAGCGGTACAAAAGGATTATGCAAACCGAAATAATTTTATCTGTAAAGGGAAAAGGGAAGGAGTGGGCGACACCAATGGTGTCAGTGGGGAATAGAAGGGTATAAGGGCAAAGAGGAAACAGTAGAGGGGAAATGAGGGGGGGGTGTGTGAGAAGCTCTGGCAAGGTCAACAGCCCTAGGCATTACATTTTTTCTGAAGCGAGTTACTCAAATGTAGGACTTATATTCGTCCGAGAATCAGAACAGATCCCAATGTGTTCAGCGAGTGTTGTGTTCCTCATCCCTTTCCCCTAAGGCAGCTGTAAGATGTTCCATCCGCTGTATATCCCACACCCTCACAAACCACTGATGGAGATGGTTGCTTCCACATACTGGAAACAGACGCCCTAGCTGAATTCAAGAGGTGTTTCAACAGGGATTTGCGATATCGCTTACAGAACATGGGAGTCAGATTTAGGAGTATTGCTGCAGGATTATCCTGGAGGGAGACATCAGTAATCTTGTGGAAGATCTGCAGGACTTGTCTCCAGAAAAGGGACAGCTCTGAACATTCACAGAAAATGTGAAGTAATGTGCCAGTCTGGGTGCCACATCTCCAACACAGGGGACTATGACCAGGGAAAATTGACGCCAATACAGATGGGGTCCTGTACTAGCACATCAAAATCTAGTATATGATCTCCTGATATTTGCTACACTAGGATGACTTACATAAGAAGAAGAGGATATTGTAAGAAGTAGGATGTTATAAGAATAAGAAAGGGATTTCTGTATAGGTTCCTCTCCCAGGCACAAATCTTCAAAGGGCGTGGGCTGTCTGCGGAAACAGACGTTGTCAGGAAGGGATCGGAGGAAGTGTGAGAGTTGAGAAATCTTCCACCTGCCAAAATGGAGGAGTTAAAGGATAGGATAAAGGCTTGAGGGGTCAGTCCATTCAGAGGGGCCAAGAAAAGAAGATGCTCTAACCAAGTTCTGATCAGGTTGGAGTCGGAAGAACTTATCAGAAATACTTGGAATGAAGTCTGGGTGGCCAATTATGGGCATTAATGGAGAAGAAAAACTGTCTGCCTCTGCTATTCTGAAATATCTGTGAAGCTCCCGTAGGGTAAGCTCGATTAGTGGGTGTGGGGAGGAGAATCGGGCAAACAGAGTCCCACTCCAGGGTAAGCCCGCATAACAGGACCGTTTCCTGTTCCAAGTGGACCCATAGATTATGGGTTGCATGTCTGCACCAGTCCATCACTCTGTTCATGTGGACTGCTGTGCAGTAAAGGGCCGGGTTGGGGAGGCCAACCCCACCCCTGAGTATTAATTTGCTTTCTGAGGTGACCCTAAAACCAGGTGTGAGGTTGGTGATGGCAGATGTCATCTGCTTATACACTGCAATTTCACATGATTTAGGATTGGAAGCAGCTTTTTGGATCGGGACTCTGGACTTCCTGTCTGCCCGGTGTCCTATATAATGGAATTGTTATACTGTGCGGCCTCCCACAACTACTTCTGGTTTGACAACCATTTTTTTCATCAAGACAGGGGGGTTGAAATGGGGGCTAAATATGCCCCCAGCTTGGCTAAGCTTTTTTTACAACCAAGTGGGAGGAGGATGTCATCTATGCCCAGGACAGACCCCAATTAGTTTTGTGATGGGATGGTAATTGCTTAGAATTGTAGGAATTTATTGCATCCCTGAATGTCAATCATAGGGGGATACACTTGAGTTATGAGATGAGCCAATCAGAGATTACATTTTTTGGATCTGAAGATCTCTGTTAAAGGGGAAAGATTGGCTACATCGACTTTCTTCAAGTCCACTGACAGGAACTCCTACATTCCTGAAGATCACAGGTGTCAAACACAAGGCCCGCAGGCCGAATCTGGCCCTCCTGGCCATTTCATGTGGGCCTCGCACCACTCCTGCAACTGCAGGAGAGCTCCAGCCCTCCTCTGGTCCTCCTCCAGACCCTTACTTTTTGCTTTCAAGCAATGCATCCAGCTTCTTCCCAACAGCAGCATAAGGAAAGGGGGGGTACACTGATATAAGTGAAAGTAGGGGACTCAACTTCTGATGGTGGGGTGGCTCTTGACATCTAAAATATGGGGAGGGGATGTGCTGGACATCTAATCTTACAGATACAACCGGCCCTTTTGAGGGCAATCATAATGCTGATGCGGCCCACGATGAAATTGCGTTTGGACACCCCTGCTGTAGATAGTTGCCACTACATTGAATTCTGTAAATGTTATGAACAGTGAGGACTTACTTCAAGATAGGCCACTGCGCACAAATAGGTCCTTTTCCTCAGTGGTTCCCTGTGTTACTACTTATTTCATGCAACATAGGAGTATTAAACAAATAATTTCCAGGCAATGGCACATTGTGAACAACGATAGAGTGCTGAAGGCGGTGTTACCTGAGAAACCACAAGTGGTGTTTAAAGGGGCTCCATCATTAAGTAATAGAGTGGCCCCTAAAATTTTTAACCCTTCCACTAATAGAATTCGTTTTTTTAACCAATTAACAGGTTTCTATCAATGTAAGAGCTGCAGGGTGTGTTCTCTGAGTGATTGTGCTCATAGAAGAACCACCAGTTTTATTTCTACCAGTACACAGATGCAACATACGATTAAACTGTTCATTACTTACTCAACAGTGGGGGTGGTCTATTTATTGCAGTGCCCATGCAGTCTTCAAAACGTAGGGAGGACCCTACAGGTTCACCTCAATGAACACATTACTGATATTAAAACTGGGTTTAGGAAGCACTGGTGTCCAAACATTATTTGCTTGCACACAATAAAGACCCCTTTAAGACAATTTTTTTGGGCATTGATAAATATAGTCCCCACTGGAGGGGAAGCTCACTAGTGAGGGAAATATCCAAATTAGAAATGTCCTGGAGCCATAAGTTAACCACTTCAATACAGGGCACTTACACCCCCTTCCTGCCCAGGCCAATTTCCAGCGCTGTCGCAATTTGAATGACAATTGTGCGATCATGCTACACTGTACCCAAACAATTTTTTTTTATCATTTTGTTCCCACAAATAGAGCTTTCTTTTGGTAGGATGTGATCACTGCTGGGGTTTTTTTTTTCTGTGCAACAAATAAAAAAACACCAACATTTGTTAAAAAAATTTTTTTATTTGTTTCTGTTATTAAATTTTATTAAAAGTACGTTTCCTTCTTCACTGATGGCCACTAATGAGGCTGCACTAACGGGCACTGATAAGGCGACATTGATGATGTGGCACCTGTATGCAGCACTGATGGGCATTGATAGGCTGCACTGATGTGTACTTATGGGAGGCATCGATAGGCTGCACTGATGTGTACTTATGGGAGGCATCGATAGGCTGCACTGATGGGCACCGATAGATGGCACCTGTATGCAGCACTGATGTGTACTTATAGGAGGCACTGATGGACACTGGATAGATGGCACTGCTGGGCATCACTGATGAGGAGACATCTGGCAGGCATTAGTAGTGGGCACTGACTGGCACCATTTGTGGGCACCGATTGGCATATTTTGGGCCCTGTGTGATATCTCTGGTGGCCATAGGGGGGCATACCTGGTCATCCATGTGTGGTGGGCATCCCTGGTGGTCCAGTGTGGGCATCCGTGGGGGGCTGCACTGATATCAGCGCAGAACCCCATCAGGAGAGCCGCAGATCGGCTCTCCTCTACTCGCGTCTGTCAGACGCGAATCAGGAAAAGCCAATAAACATTTCCTTCTGTTTACACTGCGATCAGCCGTGATTGAACATGGCTGATCACGTATTAAAGAGAAACCACCAGAGGCTCTTTACCGAGATCGATATAGCTGTGTATCAGACTGAGAAGCTGCACCACCGATCGCCGTGCTGCACGCCCCCACGGGCGCGCGCTGGCAGTTATCCTGCTGGACATCATACGACACCCAGTCAGGATAACTGAACCATCACCCAGCTGTCATTTTGCTATAGGCAGAGTGGGAAGTGGTTAAAGACCTATTCTATTTATGGGTTGAATATAGATGTTGAACTCTGATCTTTAGTTCGTTCCATAGATTTTCTATTTGATTAAAGTCAGGGGATTGGCTGGGCCATTCTCGCAGTTTTATTTTCTTTGAAAAGAAGAGTTACATTGGCTTTGTGTTTGGGATCATTGTCCTGCTGAAATGCCCACCATCATTTCATCTTCATCATCCTGGTAGATGGCAGCAGATTTTTATCAGGAATATATTGGTACATTCATCCTTCCTTAAACGACATGAAGTTTGCAAGTACCATATGCTGAAAAACAGCCCCACGCCATGATGTTCCCACCTCCAAACTTCACTGTTGGTATGATGTTTGGGGTGATGTGCAATACCATTTGACCTCAAACATGGTGTGTATTATAGGAAAAAAACAAGGTGCGCTAAATTGAAAAGGTATATAAATAATCCTGAGGATCATGAGATAAATAATCCATGAATGTTAAAATACATGCAAAAATAGAAAAAATATGACAATGAACATAGTCTATGGAGAATGAAGAAAACAACGTAGATCCTGTTCACCAGTGCAGTGAAAAAAAATAATAATTTGAACACAGTCCACAGGTGTCGGTCGTATTCAATAGTGACAATCCAAAAGGAAAGAGATCCTCCACCATAAAAATAGTGTGTCTGCTTACCAGAAAACCGGCAGTCTCTTAATTAAAAGAAGACCCCAGAAGGCGTTTGGATTAACCCTGTGGTAGTTGGGATGTGGATGGGCTGAGTATGACGTCTGACCCCGTCTCAAACCAGTGTATGGGATACTTGGATGATGAATACCATGGAAAATATAGAAGGACCGCAATAGTGTGATACCATAGATAAAATTTATTAAAAAGAAGACAAAAACACACTTACATGGATACAGTGTAAAATAGGCATGTCAAATTGGCGCTCCGGCCGGAAGCAATCCAAAAAACACCCGTCCAATTGGTAGGAATAGTGCACTCAACGGGGGGTGATCCGATGCGACACACGTTCCGCCCGACCGGTTTAGCGAAAACTCGCTTCCTCATGGGGCACGGGTGGCACACCAAATCACACCCCTTAAATAACAAAAATAAAATGAATGACGACCAAGCGTCATCGCAAGCACGTGGGCGCGCATGCGCGCGCACGTTGGAACACAAAGGTCAGACCAGGCCTCGCCTTGGGTCCGAACCTGGCGCCAGTGCGCATGCGCCCGCATATACGGAGTCCCAGGGCAATAAAATACATAGGGCATGGTTAATCCGGACATCGCGGCGGAAGAGAGACAGTCCCACGCCAGATGTCACTGAAAACGAAGCCCCTTAGCAATGATAGATGCGGAAGACCGCTCCGTATCCTCGAGAACGGCTCCCGCATCACATGACCAGGTGCGTCGACGTCACACGTCGGCGCACGGTCGTGACGACGCAGAGAGCCCTCGGATGACACGGCGGGGCCCAGGAAGCATCAACACGAGGACCAAGCCTCGATATGGAAAACGGGCTGAACCAACAGCCAGCCGCCTATTGGTCAGACAGACCAAACCTCATTTTGGATGCAAAGACACGGAGGCTAGCCACAAACTCAGGACTCCCGAGATACAGGGCCATAAGTTAAAGCTCTGTACAGAGATGCAGTAGCTAGATGGTTACCAAATAATTAGCAAAGGCAATGGCGTGTCAATCCACCCAAACGGGGTAAACAATAAAAATTACATAATAAAATTAGCATGTTCAATGATAAATGATCAATAATACATTAACTAGTAAAATTGACATATTCGATGGTATACACAACAAAGGGTACATAAAGTATGCCAACTGATATAAAAAAAAAAAAAAAAACCTAATTAGCATGAACATCATGCATGCAATCAGGGGTGGATAATAATGTCCAATACAGTCCAAATAAATTAACAGGTTGTTGGGACCAACTCAGTAATGCAAATAAGTACTATATATAATCGTGTATCAAAAAATGACCATGATCTACATAGTGTGGCGAATAGATATAAAGGCAGACAACTAATAGAGGTGGCAAACTCAATTGGGCATAAAACCCTAATCTTTGATACGAGAAATCATGAATTATTAATAAAGGCATTAATATCTGTGTCGATATTCAGCCCATACGGTGTGTACGTTTTGGTACGGTGGATCCAAGCCATTTCTTGTCTGGATATTTCCCGGACAAGATTGCTCCCTCTCCAATGCGGACGATACTTATCGATTCCGATAAACAAAGTATTGGAGGGGTCTCTATGGTGCTTTAAATCGTAATGCCTAGAGACAGAATGCTTATCAAAACCACTTCTGATTTTGGCGATATGTTCGTTTAACCTAACTGACAGAGCCCTCTTGGTGCGGCCTATGTACTGAAGGCCGCAAGGGCACTGGATAAGGTATATAACACCTTTCGTCGAACAGGTTATAAAGGGTTCGACTTCAAAAGTTTGTTGGGTAGCTGTGGACTGAAAAGAAAAAATCTTCCTGTCTCTGCAACTATTTAGGGTGCAAACCTGACAGCGTTTACATCTGTAATATCCTGTAAGATTTTCAAGGAAAGTCCTAGTTGCCCTTGGAGGATCATGAACGCTGGGAGCAATGCGACTTCCAATCGTAGAAGCACCCCTAAAAACCACACTAGGTCTTTCCGGAAGGATGGGGGCTAAGACCTGATCTGTGGTGAGAATGTGCCAATGCTTCTGAATCAGCTTCTTGACACTAAAATGTTGTGCAGAAAAAGTTGTAACGAAGGGTAGAGAAAATCTATCACCTCGCTCCCCCCTGTTTTTATCTGCAAGAAGAGCTGTCCTATCTGTATTTCTAACTCTCTCCATTGATTGGAGTAGGATGGAGTTGTCATACCCCTTCTCCTCAAATCTCTTGGAGAGGATTGAGGCCTGGTTCTCAAATGTCAGGGGATTGGTACAATTGCGTTTGATGCGCATAAACTGTCCCAGGGGTACAGATTTTAACCAAGTTGGTAAATGGCAACTATCTAGTGGAATAAACGAGTTGCGGTCAGTTGGTTTGAAAAAAGTGGACGTGACAAATCTACCGTTCTCAATATTGATCTGGAGATCTAGAAAATGGATGGATTGTTGACTGGACTCAAAATTAAATGCAATGCCCCGAGTGTTCCGATTCAAATCGGCCATGAAGTCGACAAGATCTGACTCACTCCCATCCCAAAGGAGGAGGACGTCATCGATGTACCTCGACCAGAGTAGTATCTCGGGCCGGCGGTGAACATCGATGACGTCCTCCTCCCATTTGGCCATGAAGAGGTTGGCCAAACTGGGGGCATATTTAGCCCCCATGGCCACACCCCTATCCTGTCGATAAAACAAATTATCGAACATAAAATAATTGTGAGAAGCTGCATATTTCAGCAGAACCATGATGAAATCTATTTGGGCTTGTACCAGACTAGACTGTCTAACCAAATACAACTGTACTGCCTCAAAACCCAAATTGTGGGGAATAATCGTGTATAAGGAGGTCACATCAGCTGTGACCATCCATACACCTGATTTCGGGGAGATACTGGCAAGTGTGTTAATGACCTGCTTCGTATCCTTAATATACGAAGGGATCATCTGCACAAGTGGCTGTAAATAAGAGTCTATGTACTTGCCCGCCCGGGACGTGATGGAATCAATCCCACTCACGATGGGACGACCCGGGGGGCAAGTCTGACTCTTATGTATCTTAGGTAAATAGTATATCACTGGGGTCCGTGGAGCACTAGGTACCAGGAAAAGAGCTTCTTTATTGTTCAGAATGCCACTTTGGAGACCCTGTTTAACCAGAACCTCAAGTTCCTTTTTGTACCCACTCAATGGATCCCTACTAAGGGGGGTATAAGTGTTGACATCATCAACCAGCCTGTGCATTTCTTTTAAGTAGTCACACTGGTCGAGAACGACTATACCCCCCCCTTATCAGCCGGTCTAATAACCAAGGCCTTGTTGTGGCAAAGTGATTCCAAACCCATTGTCAAATCTCTGTTCATAGTAGATTTATTCACTCTAAGTCTGTCCAAATCGCTAAGGACCACATCCCTAAACACTTTAATGCTGGGGGCCAAAGATCCTGGTGGATTAAAAAGGGAAGCATTAGACAAGGAGGAATGTTTATATTCATTACTTGCCTGTTGGCCAGAAATAGGGTTAGAAAGAAAATAACGTTTAATACTAAGCCGTCTAGTGAATTTGTGCACATCCATATAAGTTTGAAACTTACTGAGATTTCTAGGGGGGGCATATTTCAATCCCTTGTCCCTTGTCTAAAAGCTTTTTCTCTGGATCGGTCAGTAGTTGCTGGCTAAGGTTATAGATACCTACTCCTAAGTTCTCACACTTTTTCTGCACAACATTTTAGTGTCAAGAAGCTGATTCAGAAGCATTGGCACATTCTCACCACAGATCAGGTCTTAGCCCCCATCCTTCCGGAAAGACCTAGTGTGGTTTTTAGGGGTGCTTCTACGATTGGAAGTCGCATTGCTCCCAGCGTTCATGATCCTCCAAGGGCAACTAGGACTTTCCTTGAAAATCTTACAGGATATTACAGATGTAAACGCTGTCAGGTTTGCACCCTAAATAGTTGCAGAGACAGGAAGATTTTTTCTTTTCAGTCCACAGCTACCCAACAAACTTTTGAAGTCGAACCCTTTATAACCTGTTCGACGAAAGGTGTTATATACCTTATCCAGTGCCCTTGCGGCCTTCAGTACATAGGCCGCACCAAGAGGGCTCTGTCAGTTAGGTTAAACGAACATATCGCCAAAATCAGAAGTGGTTTTGATAAGCATTCTGTCTCTAGGCATTACGATTTAAAGCACCATAGAGACCCCTCCAATACTTTGTTTATCGGAATCGATAAGTATCGTCCGCATTGGAGAGGGAGCAATCTTGTCCGGGAAATATCCAGACAAGAAATGGCTTGGATCCACCGTACCAAAAACGTACACACCGTATGGGCTGAATATTGACACAGATATTAATGCCTTTATTAATAATTCATGATTTCTCGTATCAAAGATTAGGGTTTTATGCCCAATTGAGTTTGCCACCTCTATTAGTTGTCTGTGCCTTTATATCTATTCGCCACACTATGTAGATCATGGCCATTTTTTGATACACGATTATATATAGTACTTATTTGCATTACTGAGTTGGTCCCAACAACCTGTTAATTTATTTGGACTGTATTGGACATTATTATCCACCCCTGATTGCATGCATGATGTTCATGCTAATTAGTTTTTTTTTTTTTTTTTTATATCAGTTGGCATACTTTATGTACCCTTTGTTGTGTATACCATCGAATATGTCAATTTTACTAGTTAATGTATTATTGATTATTTATCATTGAACATGCTAATTTTATTATGTAATTTTTATTGTTTACCCCGTTTGGGTGGATTGACACGCCATTGCCTTTGCTAATTATTTGGTAACCATCTAGCTACTGCATCTCTGTACAGAGCTTTAACTTATGGCCCTGTATCTCGGGAGTCCTGAGTTTGTGGCTAGCCTCCGTGTCTTTGCATCCAAAATGAGGTTTGGTCTGTCTGACCAATAGGCGGCTGGCTGTTGGTTCAGCCCGTTTTCCATATCGAGGCTTGGTCCTCGTGTTGATGCTTCCTGGGCCCTGCCGTGTCATCCGAGGGCTCTCTGCGTCGTCACGGCCGTGCGCCGACGTGTGACGTCGACGCACCTGGTCATGTGATGCGGGAGCCGTTCGAGGATACGGAGCGGTCTTCTGCATCTATCATTGCTAAGGGGCTTCGTTTTCAGTGACATCCGGCGTGGGACTGTCTCTCTTCCGCCGCGATGTCCGGATTAACCATGCCCTATGTATTTTATTGCCCTGGGACTCCGTATATGCGGGCGCATGCGCACTGGCGCCAGGTTCGGACCAGAGCGAGGCCTGGTCTGACCTTTGTGTTCCAACGTGCGCGCGCATGCGCGCCCACGTGCTTGCGATGATGCTTGGTCGTCATTCATTTTATTTTTGTTATTTAAGGGGGGTGATTTGGTGTGCCACCCGTGCCCCATGAGGAAGCGAGTTTTCGCGAAACCGGTCGGGCGGAACGTGTGTCGCATCGGATCACCCCCCGTTGAGTGCACTATTCCTACCAATTGGACGGGTGTTTTTTGGATTGCTTCCGGCCGGAGCGCCAATTTGACATGCCTATTTTACACTGTATCCATGCAAGTGTGTTTTTGTCTTCTTTTTAATAAATTTTATCTATGGTATCACACTATTGCGGTCCTCCTATATTTTCCATGGTATTCATCATCCAAGTATCCCATACACTGGTTTGAGACGGGGTCAGACGTCATACTCAGCCCATCCACATCCCAACTACCACAGGGTTAATCCAAACGCCTTCTGGGGTCTTCTTTTAATTAAGAGACCGCCGGTTTTCTGGTAAGCAGACACACTATTTTTATGGTGGAGGATCTCTTTCCTTTTGGATTGTCACTATTGAATACGACCGACACCTGTGGACTGTGTTCAAATTATTATTTTTTTTCACTGCACTGGTGAACAGGATCTACGTTGTTTTCTTCATTCTCCATAGACTATGTTCATTGTCATATTTTTTCTATTTTTGCATGTATTTTAACATTCATGGATTATTTATCTCATGATCCTCAGGATTATTTATATACCTTTTCAATTTAGCGCACCTTGTTTTTTTCCTATTTATGCCATCACTGTACAACAATCACAGTAAGGTGCAGCTCTATTTTGTATTCACTGCATCCGATCACATATGTATTTTTATGAATTTTGTTTTATTTATATTTGTTAGTTGATTAGCGCAGTTGCTCCACCCACTTTTTTCCACATGGTGTGTATTATGGCATCCAAAGAGTTCATTTTTGGTCTCATCTGACCAGACTATATTCTCCCAGTATTTCACAAACTTTAAACAAGCTTTAACATGCTTTTTCTTCAGCAATGAAGTATTGCGTGGTGAGCGTGTATACAGGCCATGGTGGTTGAGTGCATTACTTATTGTTTTCTTTGAAACAATTGTACCTGCTAATTCTAGGTCTTGCTGAAGCCCTCAACAAGTGGTCATTGGCTCTTGGTCAACTCTTCTGATAATTCTTTTCACTCCTCTGTTTTACAAGGAGCACTGGATTGTAGCCGATTTATGGTGAAATTATGTTCTTTCCACCTCTGGATTATGGCCCCAAAAGTGCTCACTGGAACATTCAGATGTTTAGAAATCATGCTGTAACCAATGCCATCAGTATGTTTTGCAATAATAAGGTTGTGAAGCTCTTACACCCATCACGAGATGTTTCTTGCGTGTCACCTTGGTAATGAGATACCTTTTTATAGGAAATCATTTGAGAATGAACCAGCGGATATTAATTTGCACTAAAAAGTGGTCAGGATTTTTTTTCTAATTACTGATAGATTTCAGCTGGTGTCTTGGCTTTCCATGCCTTTTTGCAACTCACTTTCTTCATGTGTTCAGAAATTGAGTTATGTGTAATAAAATGGAATGACACAGGGAAAAAGTATTGAACTTATTTGTTTATGGTTTCTTTGTATGTAGGAAGTGCATAGGCTGTTAATGACATGTGGTGAAAATGTCATGTCGATAGCACCTTTGGAAGTAAATTTATCTAGAACAATGGTGATGTGATCAATACTTAATTTTAGTGTGTGTGTGTGTATTTGTATATATATATATATATATATATATATATATATATATATATATATATATATATATATACACACACACACACACACACACACACACACACTATATAAACTCAATGTTTTGATTGGACAAAAAGGACTACTTTTGCGATTATGTAAATATAAAATCTTCACGATATCCCCAATTCCTAGTCTTTTGGATTCATATTGGTACTTAACAGTAATAGGGAGGATTACATGGGGTCATGTTAAAAATTTTCATTGGTCATATTGAAAAGAGCATACATGAAAGATCAAGACACAAAGGTTTCAGTAAAATTTTATATACAGTAATGCATATTTACATTTTAATACTGGTCTGAAAAACAAACTGTAATGACATCAATAAACATTGAAACATAAATTAAATGAGCTTGGTACATTTAAGAAACAAGATTAAGAATGAAGAACCACAGAAATATATCAGACAAAGATCAACCAAACCTCCCTCCCATCCCCAATTTTTCAATTTGACTGAAATATATTATTCCACCAACTTTTCAGTGATAAATTAAACAATTTAGTATTCTATTTTCTGCAATACATTTCAATATAGGCAGCAAATATTATCAAACCCTATATGTGTGTTAGGCATATAAATCTATCAAAATATTTCTTAATCATGCCATGCACAAAAGGTGGCCAAAATAAAGTTGCACAACTTTTATTCTGGCGCAAATTTGAGAAAGGATAGTTCTTACAAATATCTAGTGATGCCACGCCAAATATCTTCCTTCCCCAAATACACATATTGGTAATCATATAGGGTATGTGATTAACAGAAGGGTTTCATGATAAAAAATAATATATAACATTGATCAACAGCTGGAGACATTCAGAAGTTCACTAGGAATTATTTATAAAGCGGATGGAAAAAAACATAATTTCTAGCTTTTTTCCAGTGCGGGATTTAATGACTAGGAATTATCTGAGACTTTTTCCATTAGACAACTTTATAAATCAAGGATGTATTTTTAGGAGTTGTTTATGTGTTGTTCACGAGAAGAAAATCCATTAACAGTACAGCATTTATGTTTCTACAAAAAATGATCTGTTATCAGTAATTAAAGTGTATATGTGCTAACCAAGCAAGTGACCACTGACTAAAAAGCTTCCAGTACATGGCCCCATAAATACAAGGTTATATTACCCAGACCACTGGACACCATCAGAGAACTTCCAAACCAATGGATCACGCCTGAAGGTGATGGTCTCCTTAATTGTAAGGAATCGATTCCTCACTCATGATTGTGAAATGACTGTACCAAAATGTAATGCGACACACATTTTTTCCCCACCTTTACAATGTCCATATTCATCTTATTCTGAACTGGGTTTAACATAAATACCACAAGCATTAACCTCAAGGACAGCCTGTTAACAAAACAAATTTGGAGCTTACATTTTGAATTACAAGTGGGCTAACAAAAGTATCAGGGTGAATTAAAAAAACAAACATGTTGGAGCATTTTTTGAATATATACACACACACACACTCATTAGCACACAGCTCTCCAAAGTAGGGAGAATTCAGAATAATATCCCATCACTTGGAAAGTCAGTTGCAGTGTGGCATGGATAGCACTCTGAACCATGTTAAAGTGCCCACATCATGCAGTCCCAATTTCAAAGTGATAGAATGCAGTCCGAGTTAAATCGGTTGTCAGTAAAACTCATCAGAAGTTCATGCTTATAGCAGAGGAACAAAGCAGCAAACAAATAACACTTAGTGTTCTGGACTGAGACAGGTACACACTATAGAGTGATATGCTTTGTTCATATTTCATGTCTGAGGTTTACAACCACTTTAAGCACAGAACAAAGTGACTGCATAGAATAAGCAACAGTGTATGAACCTTACATGTAGAACTGCAGCTAGCAAATCACAGAGCTGCTTTGATTTCTTCTTTGAGAGTAGACTCCTGAAAACGGTTATTTTGCTTCATCAGCTTATTCACATGCAGTCTATCAACATGGTTTTACTGACAGAGACCGAAAGAGTTCTTTGGTTGCAGATCAGTTGATATATACACATACATATAAAAGTATTTTTCCATTTCTAGCTTATGATGAATATTCGTTCGCCTGCTAAAATGAACTAGTAAGTGTATAGGAAAAATACAGAGAACACTGCAGCTCCAGGTCAAGTTTATATATCACTACTCTGCTCCCATGTAAAACCAAGTAATAAAAAGTTAATTCAAGGGTAAAAGTGATTGTTAAACACATTTCGTTTTATAATAAAATAAACTCAATATAATGAAATCAGACTCTTCTTATAAGCATAGCGCTTTCACTATAGGACCATGCAACGTAAACATTCAACAACCACTAAGACCAAACAAGAACGCAGTACACAAGTGTCCACTTCACAAACAGCCTCGAAACAAAGCCTGCACGTCCCAGCTTAAACTTTCTGAGACTTCAATCACAGAAAGAATCTAATTGTATTGTGACTGTACTGTCTTCCCTGATGTAAAGCGCTGCGCAAACTGTTGGCGCTATATAAATCCTGTATAATAATAATAACTTTGTACCAAGTATTATGTCAACAGGAGAAATGCCGGCTAATCTGCATAATGCACAGCATTATTTACAAAGGGTGCTAGATAAGGCGATAGATACAGTTATAACTATTGGAAAACACGTACGTTTACATATAGTAAACAAGTTAAAAAACGTTTGTGAGACATGTGTCAATTATTTCTAGTTCAGTCATTTTTTTATTGAATTTTCACAAAGCAATAGGCACAACAAAAAGAGTGTGCCAATTATTTTTCTATCAGGGAAGGGGAACCAGACTGTCACTGATTTTACGCCACATTTATCCTTTGGTTGTGTTTGGGCGAATGCCGCAGTGGCTTGATCAGGGACAGACTTTAATACCTGGGATTCTCCTAGCCCTGGTTGGACCAACCTAAATGAAAACAAATACCAATTACAAAGTGGCATACTTTGTTATTGGTTTTAACTTGGCAAGTTGTTCAGCAGGAGTGTTAATTATTCTAGTCTGACATACAGATGACAAGAAGACTTGGAATGCCAAAAGGTAAAAATATGCACAGAGAAAAATATACAATTTTTCCCATAAGCTTTGAAAGAACACAATTGCTTATGTTGTTGGAAAAATACACTTTTTGTCCTCTATACTGTAGTTTTTTTTATGGCTTTAAAAAGAAGAATACATAAACCATTTTCCTACTCTATCAGGCAGCCTTGTGAAATAATGCTGTGCACAATCCAGGAAAGGCAATTTCCTTTAGAAGGACTTGCATGGTTATGGAATATTAATAATACTGGTATTCCTTCTATTGAAGAAAAAGACTTCCAAAAATTAATCAAATACTTTTAAAAGTATGGGAAGAAATACAAAAATATGGCTTAGATTCAGCATGGCAAGCCATGTACATGGCCAGCCAGCTATTGCTGGACTATATCTCTCATTAACCTCGACTCTTTGATGGCGACAGATAAATAAAACTTAATATGTAAAGATTGCATCTGTTTTTAACTCCCAATTTACTCCACCAAAATTAGGTTGAGCATCCATAAACAGCCATGAAAAATTAAGATTTTTTTTATTTTATTTTTTAGCTCAAATGTATAATGCTAACCTGAAATGCAGTTTCCTTAGTATCTCCATTTTGGGCACTTTTCCACTTCCTATATATTTTAACGAACACACACAATTCTCTGATGTGAGCAGAAAAAGAACCACACTAAAGTCTAGAAAACATACAAATGGTCATACAATCTAGTTATAAATCTGAAAGGATAATGATTTGTGACCAGTGGCTAGTTTCTTTACATAAACTGCTTCCAGGATTACTGACATAGCAGTCATTTTATTACATAAAAGTACCAGTGGAGTATACTGATTACTCATGAATGATATGAAGTCCTACACACTGTGTGAACAACACTATACACTCTGAAATCACAATGTAAAATAATACACTGCTTAGAAATAATGCAGATAACTGATTATCAGTACCAAAATTCAGACTCGTCAGTGCTTCAAACATACAGAATTTTATGAAGTTCAAGAAAAGGAAATCTCAAACAACATTCAATTATCATAAATAGAAAAATAAAAAGGTCTTTAGAATAAAATTAAATGTTCTCAGTAGATGTGAGCAAAGTTGAGAAGTAAAAGTAGAAGTCGATTCTTATGACATTTGTAGCTATGGAAGTATCTGAAGGCAACGCTAAAGCAATTAGACATTCAGGGTAATGATGCAGCATTTTCCCCCACATTACTTGCTATTTAGAGTTGAGGTTTATGCGTCCTTTTACTTTAAATGGTTTGTTTGGGTCAAACTGGCCCACACAAACTATTTCTATAAGTAAATTACTCTGCCACTGTGTGAACTGCCTGTATAATACTGTAGTAGCAGCATTTGCTACACACTGTACAGTAGTGTTTCTCAACCTTTCTTCCATCAATGGACCCTTTAAAATTCTGCACAATTTCGAAGCACACCATTCTAGAAAAAAGGTAAAAAACTAAATAGCTTTACATAATACAGCCACATAAACACGTAAAAAAAAAACGCTCAACGTTAGAAGCGATTTATTCTTCCAAAGAAAATACACTCTCGCACACTGGTACAGACTTATTGCAATGTTTCTCTTCTCCCTCACTCAACTATTGTGACCCCAGTGCTGATGAATAAAGGCAGGGGAGGGGCAAACAAGGATGCTGTGCAGGCGACGTCAATGGCTGTTGCGACGCTGGTGGTTAGAAGATTGTAATGTTGCACAATGTATAACTAAAAGGCAGGCTTGAACACAAATCTTTGGGCATTTTGCCAAGGCAACCCTAAAGAAACCTGGGAGGCACACTGGTTGAATAAGGCTGCCGCGTTCTAGCAACCTTTGCGGGTGGCTTCCCCAAATTTGGGAGTGCTTCTCAGCCATTCAGAGGAAGTTTTGTATTTTTATCAATGACTACAAGGGTTCCCTCTGATTAACCGAGGTGGAAATGGTAACATCTGCTTGCTTCTCCACCTCTCTGCCAATAAGCAGGAAGCCTTGTATTTATTCAAAAAAAATAAAAAGCTTCCACTTAATGGCTGAGAAACACTCAATCTGACTCAATTTTGTCTTAGCAGTGATGGGAAGTCACCCTTAATGCCTGCCAGAACACAGGGCTCTATACTGTACTACAGTATGATACAGTGCCGACAGTGGCAGAATAACTTCGCTATGGAAATTGTTTGTTTGGGCTAGCTTGGCGCAAACAAACTATTTAAAGTGAAAGGAAACCTGGACTTAAAAGGATAAGCTCACCTTTGAGAACATGTTGCATGTTCCACCCATTTTTAGAGGAGGGACGACGACAATGGGACATGTTCCCAATGCTGCAGCCACTGCCAAATCCCCCCTCCCTGTGAGAAGTTTCCCATACTAACTGTCACTTTTTGAAATTAGCGCAGCTCTGTGTGTGAATGAACTACACCCTGACATCCTTTGTGGCTGTTGGCTTGTAGTTTTCAATGAACTACCATAGCACTGTGGAGTGCCATTGTAGTTTATTAAAGGTGTTGTAAAGGTTTGTATTGTATTTTCTAAATATCGTATTTATCGGGGTATTGCATGCTCCGGCGTATAGCGCGCACCCCTAAAGTGGACCCGTATTCCTGTAAAAAAAACATTTTAGTACTTAGTTTTGGTGTGTTGCGCGGTGGCCTCGTCGGGTCCGGCGTCCGTCTGCAGCTTCGGTGGTGTCCTCATCGGGTCCGGCGTCCTCCCCGCTCGATCCCCGCGCTGAGTTTGAACCACTGCGCCGGCATATACCGAGCGCAGTACACTCGGGTATAGTCGGGCAGGCTCGGCTCCTCTCGCGGTCACGTGCTGTGCGTCCTGGACGTGACCGATAGAGGAGCCGAGCCTGCCCGACTATACCCGAGTGTACTGCGCTCGGTATATGCCGGCGCAGTGGTTCAAACTCGGCGCGGGTATCGGCGTATATCGCGCACCCATGATCTTGCCCTGATTTTCAGGGCAAAAAAGTGTGCGGTATACGCCGATAAATACGGTAGGTTCCTTTAAGCTAGTGCATTGTTGGTTCACTTACCTTTTCCTTCGATTTCACTTCTAAATGTTTTTTTTCCCTTTGTCTGAATTTCTCACTTCCTGTTCCTCCTCAGTAAGCTTGTCCCCATCATCCGAGCCGTTCTGGCTGGGGGTTAGTCAGCATGCTCACCCACTATCTTGGGACTAAATCCCTGCGGGGAGTCCCTGTGAACACTATTTAAAAAATAAAAAACTAACCTTTACAACCCCTTGAAGTGTTCCTGTCAGTATCTGCTTGCCTGCAAAAAATTGTGCTTTTTTTTTAAAGCATGTCCTAATCCCAAAACAGGCTTTCCCTCCCTCCTTTCTTTTTACCTGGTTATCCTTCAAGTGACACACTTACTGTTCCAGTGTGGCTACACTCACACCTTCACTATATCTAATCTATGTAGGAAGCCACAGTTGCCACCCAGGCTGGACTTCCATGAGCTTGCCTTGGTTTATCTCGGTTAAAAGGGGGTGATGGGATTAGAAGTTTAAATAAGAAAGATGTCACTGTTTTTTGCCTCCAGTCCATCTCACAGGAGGTGACATAAGGCTGGACATAAACGGTTCAAATCTTGAATCATTAATGGGCAGGCTGAAGTACCAAGTTGATCGATCAACTTGGGTACAACCAACCTTCCGGATTTGCTTGCGATTAACGCAAACGGCAACTATAGCTGATAGTGATAATCACGAGATTCTCCCAGCAGGAGACAATGTCTCGGCAGGAGGGATCCCCCTGTCAGTACTAGGTGTTGATGGGAGAATCGTGCACATTTATTTCCTGCAACCCATGGCTGCAGGAAAGAAATCCACATCGTCTATGGCCTGCTGCTAATTTGAAAATTTTTGTCACTTGTCACAAATGTGAGTTAATATCCTCTCAGATTTAAAAACTAGCACATGACAAAACTGGGGGTGACAATGCATTTTGGCACGAACAACAGGTATTGTCTGTATTTGCTAAAAATGTTCACTGCCTGAAGAAAAAAAAAAAAAAAAAAAGCAGCCACCACATCCAAAGACTAATAAGCTGCAATATAAAAGGTTTAGTTTAGCTAATGAGGTGGCTAGTCTATAAAAAGGTAGTTATACTTGCCACCTGTTATCAGCTTATGCCATGTGCACATCTGCCACAGAATATTATGGGCAACTGTTTAAAACAAACCTGCACTGACAAAAATGTAGGAGCTCCCAAAGAGGCCTTTTGCGGGTGTTGTTCCAATGGCTTAATTACACAGTGAGTAAATGCCCTTGATTTACACATCCAGTGAAGTTTTGTTATGGGTCACTGGCTCATTGCATATATATATATATATATATATATATATATATATATATATATATATATATATATATATATATATATATATATATATATATATATATATATATATATATGAATATATGATGAATTGTGAAAACCTTGCGAGCACTGGATACCAATTCATAGCTGTTCATGTTCCTAAAAAATGTATGAATTCATACCATATAGTATAAAGTGTCCAGCTATGAATTGTCAAAAATTAGGTGAAGCCACACAGATGTCAAGCCCGAAGTTATAAAACATGTTTCCATGAATTTTGATGAAGAGATGCAGCTTATACTAATTGCCCTTGGTATGTAAAAAATAAAAAAATGCCACTGGAGAGAAATTACATGAATTCAGTTTACATGCAACAAGCAAAGGTCAAATCAACACAATAAAATAAAGGATCGTGAACCTTAGAGCAATCACAGAAGATGAACAGTACAGAGGGGAGTTGCACGTTTACACTGATGTACATTCAGCTAGACTCTCTACTGTGAAAGAGATTTTCAAGATAGCACTGGGAAGATCACTTTGGCAAAGAAAGCCAAGCCACGAAAACATTAGTACGCCATTGCTGTTACTGAAACGTACATTGTTTCTAGAGAACCCCAGAATTGGCACTTTAGTCTGCAGTTCACCACTGCATGTTCAGGCACACTAAAAACATATGCATATTTCATATTAAAAGGAAAGTGTTAAAATAGAAAACTAGAATATCTAAAAAGAAATCTATTAAAGCTGAGAACTGTGCAGTAAAAAGGAGAACAACAAGCACCCCACAATAGAATTTAAAAAAAAATGAAAATTATGAAAAGAAATAAATACATGGTATGTCTTATAAGAATTACACAAGAGCACCACCTAGTGGAGAAATTGCCCAAAGCAACGAAATGCTTAGTTTCAGGGTTGGAAAAGATGAATATTCTGTCAACAAATGAAGAAAGGCTGCAGAGATTTTTAGAACATGAGTACAAATTGAAAGTCTTATACCTTTCTGAAATATACTGGCACCTATACAGAGCAGCTGGTGAACAATTCAAAGGCATGTGCTCTATCCAGTTATTCCTGAGGATACCGCCAGCCAGTGTAACCAAGTCAGTTACATTCAACATACAGCTATTTTCAAGTATGTTAACATGTTGACTGTCAGCTGAGACTGAACCATATTGCTCAGAATGTATTATTCTGACAGTTTAGGAATCAAGCAGCTTGTGTACATAGCAGCCTGCTGACCATCTATGGGCGAAAAAAAAAAAAGGAGAGGGCTCATACCTTTGTAGAGTACTACAAGTTCATGAACGGCTATGTATTCCCTGCTAGGCTTGTACCTATTAACAGTACAGTAGTGTGAAAAAATATTTAAACCAGTTCATATTTTCTAAATAAATTACAGTACCAATGATTTTTTTTTCTTTTAAACCTCTATCTACATGTATACTGTATGTTCAAGCAGTGTGGAAATTCAGTGATATAATTTACATAAAACTATTTTACAGTTATTTAAGAAGCACGTATTCTTCTATAAAAAAAAAAATGAAAAAAAAAAACACTTCAGCTATTGAGAATCCTCTTGAGAGTTTGCTTGTTCTTCAATAACCTGCTTTACAATTTCAGCAAGTTTCAGACGGTCAACCTTGTCTGTAAATCCTTGTCCTGAAAAATAAAAAATAAAAATGTATTACTACAAGATTAGGACATTTTTGGCAAACATTTATCCCTTACAGAAAGGATAGCAATATTGATTTACTACAAATAATAAACTGACTTCTGGGTAAACTTCTCTTGGGGATCTTCCATAACAGCACCACTGTTTATATATTTTACCCAACTACATTGTACCAACTTGGACAGGAATGTCCTGCCCTTTCACATCACTTCAAATAACTATACAGACACAATACAATGTCCCAAAATGTATCACAGGGAGAAAATGATCTGCATGCTTTAACAGAAGACTTTGCACAGGGGAATATCAGCAAATAACAATTCTGTCTTTGCTGATGGGGAGAGCTTTAGTGTACCTTTGTTAACAGGGGAAGGTCAAATCAAACATGGAGAAGAACAAGGACTACAAAGAAATACAACTAGGCAAACTGAATTTTATGAAGCCCAACAATATCATAGCACTTTGGAAAAAGGAATATATACTATATATATATATATATATATATATATATATATATATATATATATATATACACACACACACACACACACACACACACACACACACACACACACACACATTGCATTATCAATCACACACACACATATATATATATATATATATACAGGGAGTGCAGAATTATTAGGCAAGTTGTATTTTTGAGGATTAATTTTATTATTGAACAACAACCATGTTCTCAATGAACCCAAAAAACTCATTAATATCAAAGCTGAATATTTTTGGAAGTAGTTTTTAGTTTGTTTTTAGTTTTAGCTATTTTAGGGGGATATCTGTGTGTGCAGGTGACTATTACTGTGCATAATTATTAGGCAACTTAACAAAAACAAAATATATACCCATTTAAATTATTTATTTTTACCAGTGAAACCAATATAACATCTCAACATTCACAAATGTACATTTCTGACATTCAAAAACAAAACAAAAACAAATTAGTGACCAATATAGCCACCTTTCTTTGCAAGGACACTCAAAAGCCTGCCATCCATGGATTCTGTCAGTGTTTTGATCTGTTCACCATCAACATTGCGTGCAGCAGCAACCACAGCCTCCCAGACACTGTTCAGAGAGGTGTACCGTTTTCCCTCCTTGTAAATCTCACATTTGATGATGGACCACAGGTTCTCAATGGGGTTCAAATCAGGTGAACAAGGAGGCCATGTCATTAGTTTTTCTTCTTTTATACCCTTTCTTGCCAGCCACGCTGTGGAGTACTTGGACGCGTGTGATGGTGCATTGTCCTGCATGAAAATCATGTTTTTCTTGAAGGATGCAGACTTCTTCCTGTACCACTGCTTGAAGAAGGTGTCTTCCAGAAACTGGCAGTAGGACTGGGAGTTGAGCTTGACTCCATCCTCAACCCGAAAAGGCCCCACAAGCTCATCTTTGATGATAACAGCCCAAACCAGTACTCCACCCCCACCTTGCTGGCGTCTGAGTCGGACTGGAGCTCTCTGCCCTTTACCAATCCAGCCACGGGCCCATCCATCTGGCCCATCAAGACTCGCTCTCATTTCATCAGTCCATAAAACCTTAGAAAAATCAGTCTTGAGATATTTCTTGGCCCAGTCTTGACGTTTCAGCTTGTGTGTCTTGTTCAGTGGTGGTCGTCTTTCAGCCTTTCTTACCTTGGCCATGTTCTCCGAGTATTGCACACCTTGTGCTTTTGGGCACTCCAGTGATGTTGCAGCTCTGAAATATGGCCAAACTGGTGGCAAGTGGCATCTTGGCAGCTGCACGCTTGACTTTTCTCAGTTCATGGGCAGTTATTTTGCGCCTTGGTTTTTCCACACGCTTCTTGCGACTCTGTTGACTATTTTGAATGAAACGCTTGATTGTTCGATGATCACGCTTCAGAAGCTTTGCAATTTTAAGAGTGCTGCATCCCTCTGCAAGATATCTCACTATTTTTGACTTTTCTGAGCCTGTCAAGTCCTTCTTTTGACCCATTTTGCCAAAGGAAAGGGAGTTGACTAATAATTATGCACACCTGATATAGGGTGTTGATGTCATTAGACCACACACCTTCTCATTACAGAGATGCACATCACCTAATATGCTTAATTGGTAGTAGGCTTTCGAGCCTATACAGCTTGGAGTAAGACAACATGCATAAAGAGGATGATGTGGTCAAAATACTAATTTGCCTAATAATTCTGCACTCCCTGTATATATAAAAAATGAATGAGCCTAGATCAGTGGTTTTCAATCTTGGTTTGCAGTTTAGGTTTTCAATCCCACCCAGGAAACTTTTTACGCATTTGTGTAGGGGTTTTGAAAGGTTGTGGCTTCTTCCCACAAAAAAATGAAAATATTTAGCCTAGCAGAATTTTTTATTTTCTCTTAAAATTGCCCTCCTAACATTTGTGTTGCTATAAAACTATGTTATGTTTATACCAGTCCCTCCATTAGAGAACAACATGTGTCCTAGTGTCTGTGCTTTATAAAAAAAAAAAAAATGCAGACATCTACCTGATCTCACAACGCCTCCTGGCGATCACGTGACTACTCGGCTCTCTCCTCCTTTCCTCCCCAGCTGACGTCAGTAGGAGTTCTCAGCCCTGCCCGATGGAGCCGTCAGACGGGGAGAGGAGAGAGCCGAGGAGTCACACTGGGAGGCTGTGAAATCAGGTAGAAATCTCCATTTTTTTTTTAATATAAAGCACAGACGCTAGGACACATGATGTTAACTAACAGAGGGGATGGTATAAACATAACATAGTGGCTTAACAACCACTTTAACCATTTGAGTTCATTCATGTAAAAATTTTTTTACATCCGATCCATATTTTTAAACATAGGGGTTTGAGCCATTCCAAAAAATGGATGTTGATGGAAGTGTATATAAATGGATGATCAACCATTTAAATCTGTTTTTCCATAGAGATGCATTGATGTCCATCTTTCACTTCTCAACAGACAAACAGTGCACATGTGTGAAAGGGGTCTAAGGCTCCATGCAAACTATAAGCTCAACAAAATGACAGAAAAACGCTGGATGAAAAATTAGCATTTTTGTGCCAGCTTTTAGCAGTGTTTAGAAGTAGCAAAGATGCATTTCTGGACAGCCGCACTCTTGAACAACAGTTGCCTTTATTTAAAATAGGAACAGCACTACAAGCCACAGCAATCAAATACTCGGACAGCTGACACGTTTCACACTATATCTAGTGTTCAGTCATAGCTGACTAGCACAATACCACATCACAAATGTATATTGCTCTCATAAAGTCACATGATGATAAACAGGGGTGGTGTAATGTGTCTAATTGGCTGATCAATTAAGAAGAAGCCTGATTAGAAGACCCCTGTGGATCTAATAAAGTGAAAATCAATTGTGAAAAATGAGAAATAAAACAAAACAAAAATAAATTAAGAGATGCGGTGTATAAAATAAGCAGATCAAAGTGTATATGTAAAAAATTGCTCATCAAATAAGCATATATAATGAGTGAAGATGACAATTAGAAAAATTAAAAATAAATGATGAGCAATTTTTTACACATACACTTTGATCCGCTTATTTTATGCACTGCATCTCTTAATTTATTTTTGTTTTGTTTTATTTCTCTTCTCATTTTTCACAATTGATTTTCACTTTTTTTTAGGTCCACAGGGGTCTTCTAATCAGGCTTCTTCTTAATTGATCAGCCAATTAGACACATTACACCACCCCTGTTTATCATCATGTGACTTTATGAGAGCAATATACATTTGTGATGTGGCATTGTGCTAGTCAGCTATGACTAAACATTAGATATAGTGTGAAATGCGTCAGATGTCCGAGTTTTTGATTGCTGTGGCTTGTAGTGCTGTCCCTATTTTAAATAAAGGCAACTGTTGTTCAAGAGTGCGGCTGTCCAGAAATACATCTTTGCTATTCCTGCCTTGCTGATTGCATTGTCTGCACCCGAGATCTGTGAGGTGGATTACTACCAAGGTCTCCACCTGGAGCGGCCATCTCTCCTTCCTCCAGTGTTTAGAAGTGTTAGCGTTCATTGAAATTTCCTGTAATGTGACTCATTCCTTTTCTTTTTCTGTTTAGTGCCTTAAAAAAAAAAAAAAAAAAAACTGGAAACCAGCTGTTAGCAGCATTCAGTGTTTTTAGTCCTGGAAAAGAAAAAAAAAAAGTTTTTCTGCTTTTAGAAGCTGAAGCTCCAAAAATGCTTCTAGACTAAAACATTGTGCATGGATACATAGGATAACACTATTTGTTTCTAGAAGCAGAACAAAAAAATGCTCAAAAGCTGCTGCTATGAGTGTTTAAAGCTTGTGTGCATAAAGCCTTGAGGTTTATTATAAATGTGGTGCAATTTCAGATCTTACCAGTAGGCAATGTTGAAGGCAACACGTAAAAGAGCAGAGACACTTCGTGTAGCATATAAATGTAAGATTTTAAATTGTAAATCCCCATACATTTGTTTTAAAAAAAAAGATCAGACGTCTTGGGAACACAGGTGAAAACTGCACAAGCATGCAGGAAAATAGACCTCACAAATAATAGTGTGCTGAAAGCAAATCAGATTGCTGCTGCCACAGAAAATTACAGAAATTACTGTGCAGGATTACGCAACCAGCAAGATTTTAAAATTATGCATGCCCGTTTCCTCTTTATGGATGTGAACAGCCATCTGACATATCTATATGTATGTGGACCACTTTCTGACCCAATAATGCAGTCATAAAATATCAAAGCTAAAAACATGGATACTGGGAACTGGTGTCCACATTGTACACAGTTATACCATTAAACAAGGCTTCAGTGGTTTATTTACTATGGTTTAGTCAACATACTGATGGTTTACTGAGTCACTGAAATTCATACAGAAGAATGACTCATTTACTAAGCTGTATTTATCAATAGCGTGGTTCTGTACACAAGCGGATACTTTACTAACAAAATGTAGATAAATAATCATTCTGCTATATGCATGGCCCTGTAAGGCCACGTGCACACTGGGCAGTCCGCATTGGTGCAGGAGATCCTGGTATTTTTGTGTGGGCAGAAGGCACAGGTGCACTGGGGCATCCAGCCCAGCTATTGAAAACCTGTAAAATTTGAGAAGTCTGCATCCCAGGAAAGTCTCCCCGAATGTATACTACCCTTAAATGAGTACTACTTAGCTTTCAGCCCCCAAGTTTTACAAGATGCATGCAGCAGAATAATTATTTGTCTGCGTTTATTACCAGCATTCATTTTCAATGGACTATATATACTGTAAACTGATGATTAAGAAAGTTTAGTAATCGAGGCTTTTGAGAAAGTCTTGTCAAGGAAGTGGCGTCAGACCAGTGGCGGTGCATCCATAGAAGGCGCAGAAGCACCGCCCCCTCTCTCCTGCACCACTCTATCACCAATAGATAGATTCATGCAATGCATGAATCTATCTATTGTCGCCGCTGCCGTCCCCTATTCAGGTGTCCGGCCCCTTGTCGAGCATCTGAATTACAGCTTTTTTTGGCAGCGCCCGATTAGAGCCGTCGGCTCCAATAGGTGTCCCGATTAGAGCCATAGGCTGTAATAGGCTTCCAAACTGGTAAAAAGCGGGCGCAATGCTGTACGTTCGCTGTTTACACAGTGTTGTGTTAGGGAAGCGAATAAATCGCTTCCCTAACACTGACCCACCTCTCAGTAATCAGGTGCTCGGGTCTGGTTACCCTGTCACCTGATTGCCTCAAGCGACAGGCGCTGTGATTGGATGCTTATCAGGTGTCCAATCAAAGCAGAGGACAGGAGGAGGATGGGAGAAGACACGGAGGACTCGGAGCGTGGAGGACAGCGCCAAGACAGGTAAGTGCCGGGCAGGTGCCGGGCACACTGGCTACGCTTGATGTTTTTTTTTTTTCAGTTTGTTTGCGCCCCCCAAAATTTTGGAGCACCATCGACCACTGCGTCAGACACAAAAACGGAAATAGCAAGTCCACCATCTTTGTTTTACCCATATGTGAATTTTACCGGTAAGTGCTCAATTTTATTTAATAAAAGGGGTTTACCAGTTGCTACACTAAGAGACCGTTTTGTTTATAAACTTCCATGGAGATATTTCAACGCTACCTGGGTGACTGGGAGAGGGGTCCAAGGAGGAGAAAGATTAATGAATGCTTGCCTAGAGATCTTATGCAGTATATGGGTCATTACATTGAATCCATTCCTGTGGGAGGGGAACAAAGCGGTGGATTGTGATAGCGATGTTATGTATGCACTAGTGGTGTTAATGTGGATTGGATGCCACACTTTTTGATTGCAAGTGAGCACAATTGTACACTTTTTCTGTGGTTATGGTTATTGTTGTTTTAGGCCCATTATTCTCTCTGAGAGGATATCTGGAATAGATTATTTCCTGATGGAATGAACAAGGTGGAGAGCGACATCTAGTGGTCAATAATATATGCCTTTTAAGACCCATTTAAACTGGAAGGGTCTAATCCAGGCATGTCCAAAGTCCGGCCCGCGGGCCAATCGCGGCCCACGTACAGGGGTCAGATGGCCCGCCTGGTAATTTTGACATGTATATATTTTGTTGCCTTCAACGAATCCCCAGGGCCACAAAAGATATATATGCTGGCTGCCTTGGAGGGAACGGGATGAGTGCCATACATACAGGAGAGGAGTTTTCCCTGTTTACATGGCGTCCTATGTAAAAGGAAGTCCCGTCTCCAGCACTGCCATTGGACCACTGTCCTGTCTATCATAGGAGGCGGGACTTTCTATTAAAGAGGCCGTCGAGAAAACAGGAGTTTCTCCTATATGTCTGTTGGTGCTCGTCCCTCCGAGACTGCAGATGGCAATGGAGTGCTGCATTCATAGCAACGGTGGGTGCTCCACTCATGCCAACGGTGGGTGCTGCATTTATGGCACTTGTGAGGCTGCAGATGGGCACTGACACTGACCCTTATTTTGCTTTACAGTTTAAAAATTTAAAGGGGTTGTAAAGGTAAAAAAAAAAAAAAAATTCTCAGAAGAAATAAGGACATTTAAAAGCAAAATGGAAGGATGAGGTAAGTGAAGGAGCACTGCACTAATGTAAAGGAAGCTATTTAGGAAAAACACTTTTTACCTTTACAACCCCTTTAAGCTTTATTCCTCAAACTACCTTTGTAAAGTGAAGGTGCGTGTTATACGCCAATAAATACGGTATATCCAAATAACATGCCCAAGCTCATCTCTTCACCACACACAGCCACAAAGGAAAGAGAATTTTTGTTGGGCAGTGTATTAGTCCTCGGACGAACACACTTTTAATGGTTTAAAGAATGTCAGGCAAAATGGTCGGCCCTCACGCATGTTCACTTCATCAAATCTGTCCCTCTTTGAAAAAAGTTTGGACACCCCTGGTCTAATCATTTGGTGAGAGTTCCCTATTATCGTTGTTTTCACTGAAGACACAAGTATTTTGCACCAAGTATAAACATTTGGGTTTATTTGTTTTTGGTAAACTTTACACACTGGGAGAAGAGTGTGATTACAACTGGTCCAGTCAGTCTTTGTGGGGAGAGATAGCAATTTTAGAGTATGTGAGGGAGAAGGCATAGTCCAAAACTCCAGTTTGTAGCCCAAAGAAATGACACTCAACCTCAACACCTGACAATTCTTGGAATCAGTAGGCCCACAAGGCCAAAAGACACCCCACCCCCCCTTCCCAACTCCGACACGTTGGGGCACCCCATAACGGAGAAGAGGGCTTGTAGCCAGACTTAGCTGGCTTGGAGGTTAATGTCTTCAAATGAAAGCGTTTTAGACTTTGGAGCTGGAGGCCTGAGAGGGTCTTTTTTTTCTTGTCTGGGAAGTAAAAGGTCTACCAGCAGATGCACATGCTTTTTTTCTGGGGGAGAAGAGTGCTCTCATACCCCATGATCTCCTTGATGTGCCACCTCCCAAAGGAAGGACCACAAAAAAAATGGATGGCCAAGGAGGTTCATCCTAACGAACTGGTGAAGCATATATGCAAATAGTGTAAGATAAGGCACCAGGTAAAAGCTCAAGATGGCGGTGAAAGGAGGTTTCCATTAAGTTGCAGTTGAAGTATGGGCAAAGCTTTTTTGGATCACAGGAGTGCAGCTCGTCGACAGCTGTTGACCGACATCACTCAGCCAGTCCAGGCTGGGGAAAGATCCCTACTTTACAGTCGAGATCCACCCAGATGCATGGATCAACAGCTGGCTCAGCCTCTCAGTTTCGCCACTGGGAGACCGACCCAGCCACTCCCTACCCCCCCCCCCCAGCGGAGGAGCAGAGAGCCATTGACGGACAGTCACAGCTCTCTGCTCAGAGCAGAGGGGAGAACTGAGAGATTAGCAGTGTTTGATTGCTCAGTTCTCACTGCAAAGGTGGTGGGACAGATGCAGAATCTTATCAATGCTGCCTAGGAGTATAATCCACCTAGGAGGAGTATGAGGTTTGTATAAAAAACATACTTCTCTTTTAAAGTCTTGGGCCATGCAAAACAAAACAAAAAAACAAAAAACAAACACTCTTCTCTTTTAAAGTCTTGGGGCATGCACAGCAAGAATCTCTGGAAGATGGCCATGGAGGCCACTGCAGACTGCCTAACCCCCACCCAAGGAATAGACGGCCTTAAGAGAGCCTGTAACCTTTAATCTGCTGGGTCTCTGAACTCTGGATTATGCTCCACAGAGACCGTTAGTGTTTTGTTAAGACAGGAAATTGTTCGGTCCATCTGTTTTAAGAGAAAGGAGCTTCTCCGGATGAGTCCAGTCACTGTACAAGACATGCGCTAAGAGCAAGTGGACCAAGAAAGTCTTAGCAGGTTTGGGCAATTTTAGGGATCCCATTCTGTGCAGATTCAGGCTGCTTTAACGCTAAATAAAAATAGAAAATGGTACCTCATCCCCAGGCAGTGTATCCTCAGCAAAGGCAAACACAGAGACCAACACAGGAGGGGAGAATAAAGGGGCTCATTAGTGACACCTGCAATCAACGGGTTAAATTATAATAAGTTAAAATAAGCCTGCTGCTGCTAATCGTTTTTTCGACTGAACTTGATTAAACGATCTTCTGGGGACGCCGATACACTAATTGAAATTCAGTTGGTTTTGCTGAACCACCCAAATTTCGATCTGTCTGTCTGTGGCCAACTTCACACAGGCAACACAGACACTTAAAAAGAGAAGTATTAGAAACATTTAAGACCACATCAGATTCACTTTAAGATAAAGATGGCTGACAAAATTTCATAATTTACCATTCCAGCTAAAACCTTGCAATGTGTCTCTCAGTAATTTACAGTCTCTGTTGTATTCCCAGGCGTCGTGTACAACTTCATTTAATTTTTCGTCTTCATTTTCTCCTGTAAAAAGAAAACAAAAACTGAATGTCTTAGTTTAAAGTTTTTTGTTTGCATCTGCAGGGATTGGGGGGACTTTGGGTTAGCAGACCGCACAATCGGGTCCTTAAAGTGGAATAAAACTCTGTAGATCACAATCAAAGAACCCCATAACCTTAATCTCAAATATAAACATGCTTACTAGATACTCTGTACAGCATATTATTATTATTATATATTATAATTATATATTAAGGATTCATACTGTGTTTTCTCATGTAGCATTTCAATGCACTTGTATGATGCCACACAATAGTCCTACAGCAATATCTATGGAAGGAAAAGCTTTAGGAGGATGTGAATACACTCTACATCAATAAAGGTACTTATAAGCTTGCTGATGGGTCAAAGTGTAAAAGAGTCCAATTCAGTTTTAAATGATTATTGAACACCAATCCACAGATGTATGTCACTGTAACAAATATAGAAACGTATTAGTAGACAAGTGCAATTACTGCAGTAAACATGCATTGATGATAGCAAACACTTTCCATAACTCGGAAGTAGAGGCAATGGAGGCAGATTTGTTTTCCTTTGGATTTCACAAGCTGACACTATAAAAGGACATGCTAGGATATCTGTGATTTACAGAGTATTCCGCTCTCTGGGAAAACAAAAATCTGGGAGAACTATGGGCGATAGGGAAAATTAAGGAGTGGGATAGGTATAGAATAGGCCGTCTTGCCCAAACATATGAGAATAGGATACTGAAATTGTTTCAGGAACAGAATGCAGTTTAAAGAAAAGGCACTAGAATGGAGCGTGATCCCTCTTAGCAAGGTAATCAATGTGAGCACATCTAAAAGGGATTAATATCCAATCTATACCCACATATATGTACGCGGGCCTTGAATGGGAGGTGGGAGGACTTGGCCTATATTGGAATTAGGCCCATTAGTGTCATTGTCCCCCCCCCCCCCCCCCAACAGAGTGTTGCATCTATTTTTACTACACAGAGTGTATTATATCCCCTAAAATGCTGTTTTTATTTGGACAGAGACTAGATGCCAACTGTCCAAAATGTAGAGACACAGGAGGGGATCTCATACATATGGTGTGGAGGTGCCCAAAGTTACACCAGCATTGGAAAGAGGTCCTTGACATTATAAATCTATACATATTTTGGACATTATTGAATCTAGAGGGAAAGGTATGTGTGCAGGGTTATGTGGAGGGGGACCCCAGTTACATACAGTGCTTAGATGCTTGATTCAAGCAAGGAAACGGATTGCTCAAAGATGGTTGTCAGTAGCCCCCCCAACCTGTAGGAAATGGACTCAGATCATGAATGAAACAAAAAACAAAACAAAAAAAATGCATTGAAAGTGTTAATATGGGGCCTGTCATTGCGTAAAGGCAAAGCCAACCTTATGAGTAAAGCAACCCATGCTTGTCCCCAATATCTTGCAGGACACAGCAGAGCTTGAACTGCTTGTTCTCAGCAGTCAAATGCAGCAGGGTCTCTTTCCCTGGTGCATGCACAGTATGCACTCTTTAGCAGCAGATAGAGATAGGGAAAGAGAGCACACACTCTGCATGTGCGGCTTTAGAAAAAGAAGTGTGCTGCTGTGATGCTGAGAGTGAGTGTCCAAGATATGTGTCTCAGGAAGCCAAGAGGGACAAGCAATGGTAAACAAGAAGAAGACTCTCTCAAACGGGACTGTTGGAAAAGAAAACTTTCATTCAATAAGCTGCATCAGTGATCAGTGCATTCTGTCAGTGGAGGAGTCCCCACTGTAAGAATACAACAGCACTGCAGGGAGGATTCCTGCATTCACCTCACTTGTGTGTATGGGAGAGTTTGTCTTTTTCCGATCAGCACAGCAGCCGATTTAAAAAAAAAAAAAAAAAAAAAAAAAAAAAAGAAATGAGGAGTGTACGGCCAGCTTAAAGCGGGAGTTCACCCATTTGTTAAATTTTTTTTTTTCTCCCCTTAGCTTCCTGCTCGTTCGGTCTAGGGGAATCGGCTATTTGTATTAAAATATGAGCAGTACTTACCCGTTTTCGAGCTGCATCTTCTTCCGTCGCTTCCGGGTATGGGTCTTCGGGAGCGGGCGTTCCTTCTTGATTGACATTCTTCCGAGAGGCTTCCGACGGTCGCATCCATCGCGTCACTCGTAGCCGAAAGAAGCCGAACGCCGGTGCGGCTCTATACTGCGCCTGCGCACAGACGTTCGGCTTCTTTCGGAAAATCGTGACGCGATGGATGCGACCGTCGGAAGCCTCTCGGAAGACTGTCAATCAAGAAGGAACGCCCATTCCCGAAGCCCATACCCGGAAGCGACGGAGAGGATGCATCTCGTAAACGGGTAAGTACTGCACATATTTTAAAACAAATAGCCGATTCCCCTAGACAAAACGAGCAGGAATCTAAGGGGAAAAAGTGCCCTCTAAGGGTGAACCCCCGCTTTAAGAATTTCTGGACAATCTAAGGCTGGCCATGGATGAGTCTGTTTTTTTTTCAGGTTGGAAAGAAGAAAAAACAGTGTGGAGACAGAGTGTAAAAAATCTATTTTGTACTCTTTTGAAACCTTGTTTAACCCATAGGTCTGAGATCCTGAGGAACGCAAAGTGTAACAGATGTCCCACCACTCTTAAAAGTGAAGGAGCCCCTTCATTGCAAAGGCAACTTTAGAGTAGATTTGTGTTCCAAGTCTTGCGCCAACAGGAAGGGCTTAATTTGGTGTCTAACAGGCAGCTTCAGCTATTCACGCTTTTAGCCATAACATTTTCCACATATGGCAGAGAAATTAAAAACATTATGGAAATGTGTGTTTTTACTCGTCCAGGGCATCAACACGAAAAAGGTAGAGTGGAAGGCAATATTTGTAAGTGTTCCACCAAAACACAGTCCTCTAAAACAGGATGCTGTTGGCTGTTCATTGCCTTAATCCAGTGTTTCTCAATTCCAGTCCTCAGGCCCCCCCAACAGGTCAGGTTTTCAGGATTTCCCTCAGATGAAAAGGCTGTGGTGATTACTAAGGCAGTGAAACTGATCAAATCACCTGTGCAAAATAATGGAAATCCTGAAAACCTGACCTGTTGGGGGGGCCTGAGGACTGGAATTGAGAAACAGTGCCTTAATCTAATTAACTGCAGTTTGACAAACAGAAATTGCAGCGGCAGCTGGTTGCAGGGCCAGATCTGCAAGAGTAAAAGAGAGCCTTAATAGAATTTCAAATTTTCTGCATGCTGAATCGTTAAATGAAGGGACATCGTCTATGAGGACAATAAAATGTTTGTTTAGGACATCTGGGTCTACCACTGGAACAGTCCACTTTTTGTGAACTCTTTTCAATGGATATAGCTTGGCAATGATTATCAGAATGGTGAAAATCTTTATAGGTGTACCCCAATTGTCATTAAATGCCCAGTCTATATGCTCATCGATGGGGAATATGTTTTCTCTTAGTGAGTGAGTGAGTGAAAAACTTATATAGCGCTACACATGAGAACTGAATCGCCTCTTAGTACTTAGAAGAGCACAACGGAGACAGAGGAGAATAAAGTGCAACTACACTGAGGCTTTTGTGCACGGCAGAAGTGAGCATATCTACATTGGCAAGCATTTTGTGCAAAGCCAAGTTTAAACACCCGAAGAGTAAATAAACTCAAATACACCCCCAGCTTCCTGGCAGATCTACCTAAAAATGAATGTTATTCAGGAGACACTTATAGAAGTGTATTGCAAGTAATGGAGATATTATTGGTCTCTGTATGGTTCCAGGCTTCAGCTGTCACTTTGGGCATACCCCTGGAGGGGTTTTCAGGGTCTGGGAACCATAGGAAAAGACGAGGGCCCCGAATCTGTCTAGCACCCTCCTGCTAACTACACTTGTTGCACTCTGTGTCAAGGTAAGCGCCTAAGCGGGTTCCAATGCCCAAAGCAACATTACAGGCCGTATCCACAACGTGAGGTCTGGGTATGGCACTCAAAATACAGAGGTTATAACGATCCGGATAACTGCTTCCATTGTTAAAGTAGAAGGTAGTGAAGAGTTCATTGAAGGAGGACATTATTTTAACATAAACTTAACTGCTTTTTGGAGTCTAAGCAGTAATACTTTATAGCATTTATTTTTCTTATATTTTGTCAGGACATTAATTACAAGCACCCTGCACTTCATTGTGGTATTACACAAATATATTGAATATTGGTTTACAACAATAGGGGAAATATATTAATTCCAATGTGATTGACAGGTATATATATATATATATATATATATATATATATATATATATATATATATATATATATATATATATATATATATATATATATATATATATATATATACACATATACATACATACATATATATATATATACATACATACATACATACATACACACACACACACACACTTAATGTGTCCCCTTAAAAGTTTTATACTAAAGCTGACCATAGACCAACTGCTGGGTCGAGACATTTTCCAACATATTATCTTAAAAGAAGTTGATCAAACCATTGACTTCTACCTCACACTGATCAAAATTCAGATCCATCTATGACCATCTTTAATATTCCAATGAATGCAGAATAAAATCTTCAATCCCTTGAAGAGCTACGGACGCTGCTGTCATCCAACACTTCTGGATGTGTTGAACAATGCGTCACCTACTGGTTGCTGTGGTTCCTACTCCCCGCAGTTATGTCATTGTGTTCCATGGGCTTTATATTATTATACTAGTATCAGTACCGATACTGAGCCCGATACTTTTTTGTTTTGTTTTCAGAGAGAGAGAGCGGGCCGAGAGCGGAGCAGTGCAGTCCTCAAAGAGAAAGCCAAGACCTCCCTTCCGCCGCCGCCTAGTTGATCAGCGCGGGGAACAATACAGCTTTCATTTGAATAGCTGTGTGTTCCCCCGCCGCGCCTCGTCATATATAGCCCCTCCCCCTTGTCCGGGCACTTTGATAGACAGATCACCTGTCCCAGGATTGGATGGGTGATCTGTCTATCAAAGTGCCCGGACAAGGGGGAGGGGCTATATATGACGAGGCGCGACGGGGGAACACACAGCTATTCAAATGAAAGCAGTAATATTCCCCGCGCTGATCAACTAGGTGGTGGGGGCTTGGCTTTCTCTTGGGGGACAAGGCTGCATTTGTGGGGACATGTTTTAAAAAAAGTATCGGTATTCGGTATCGGCGAGTACATGAAAAAAAGTATCAGTACTTGTACTCGGTCCTAAAAAAGTGGTATCGGGACAACCCTACTTTATATTATACCAATAGGGAATTCAATTACTTTATACCTGGATACCTTCAATCTAATGAGCTGGCAATTGGCTTTAAGAATAGATAAACTACTACGCTAGTATAAATCAAATACATTTACAAAAAGCAAACTTTTTAAAAACAAACATTCTCAACTTTCTACAGAATGGTGCTCCAAGGCGGAGTTCACAGTGGCATTAACACCCCTCAAACACCTATGCACAAGATATAATCACGCTATGAAAACATGAAGCCTCATGTTGAGTCAGGAGGAGTTTGAAGCCTTTCAACGCCTCCTATTCAAGTCTATGGTAACACTTAGCAAACGCTCTGGCAGGCGTTTTCCCGCATTGTCGCGGCCTGTTAAAAGTTTGTTTCTGTCACTTTCCATTGTGGAGCAGTTTTAACAAGCCCCAACGCTCATCAAACGCCACAAAACCATGCATAGGGCATTTGGGAAGCATTTTTAACGCTTGTAAAACGCCCCATTCTAAAGCTCATTGGCGCCTGTCTGACGTTTGTTGAACGTCAGAAATGTTGTCAAGTATGAATAAGCCCTAAAGAAGATGAGGGTGCCTGAAATTCATGCTAAGCAACAATTTGGCACGTCATTGAAGCCCACCATTTGCTTTAAATAGATGGATGGTAATTTACCTTCTTGTGGTAAAATACATTGCGCAATCACATCCCGCAGTTTTTCCACCGCAATATTGGAATCTTCACCATTCTCTGCATCTTGGATATAAACATTTTCCTTGGGTTTTGTCCTGTGAATAAAAACATGTCAAACAAAGTCTCATTATTCTTTTGCTAATGTCACTGGGTTTTTGTTCAGAGCTGTGTCACACTGAAAAAAAGCAAGTGAAAAAGAACTAAACCCCCAAAAAAGTGATCTGCATGGTCCCAACCTTTTTTTTCGATCAAGGCTCCCTTTAACCACTTTCCGATCGCCCACCGCAGTTTTACTGCAGCAGGTTGGTTCGGGTGCGCAAAATCACGTCATATAACGTGATGTTGCTCTGCCGGCACTAGAGGCGCGCACGTCCCTGGTGCTGATGCGAGTGCCCGGGGGGCGCGATCGACCGCCGGGCATCCGCGATCGCTCAAGACAGAGCGGTTCTTTCAGGGGGAGAAATGACTGATTGTATGTTCATACAATGTATGAACAGCGATCTGTCATTTCACCTAGTCAGAACACACTTTAACTGCTTGCCGACCAGCCGCCGTTATACGGCGGCAGGTCGGCTCTGCTGGGCGAGATCATGTAGCTATACGTCATCTGGCCGAGCAGCCAATAGGGGCGCGCCCCTGACTCCCGCGCGATCGCTCGTTACAGAGCGAGAACAGGGAGCTGTGTGTGTAAACAAACAGCTCCAGGTCCTGTCAGGGAAGAAATGCCTGACCGTCTGTTCATACAATGTATGAACAGCGATCAGTCATTTCCCCTAGTGAGCCCACCCCCCCCTACAGTTAGAACACACCCAGGGAACATACTTAACCCCTTCCTCGCCCCCTAGTGTTAACCCCTTCCCTGCCAGTGGCATTTTTGTAATAATAAATGCATTTTTATAGCACTGATCGCTACAAAAATGCCAATGGTCCCAAAAATGTGTCAAAAGTGTCCGAAGTGTCCGCCAGAATTTCGCAGTACCGAAAAAAAAAAAAATTGTCAGTTGAAGCGACGCAGTGCCGAATTCGCAAAAAGTGCTCTGGTCTTTGACCAGCAATATGGTCCGGGGGCTGAAGTGGTTAAGGAACATAATTAACCGCTTGATCGCCCCCTAGTGTTAACCCCTTCCCTGCCAGTGACATTTTTACAGTAATCAATGCATTTTTATAGCACTGATCGCTATAAAAATGCCAATGGTCCCAAAAATGTGTCAAAAGTGTCTGATCTGTCCGCCATAAGGTCGCAGTACCGATAAAAATTGCAGATTGCCGCCATTACTAGTAAAAGAAATTATTAAAAATGCCATAAAAAAACTTTCCCCTATTTTGTAGACGCTATAACTTTTGCAATAAACGCTTATTGCGTTTTTTTTTTACGAAAAATATGTAGAAGAATACGCATCGGCCTAAACTGAGGAAAACAAATAGTTTTTTTTTATATATTTTTGGGGGATATTTATTATAGCAAAAAGTAAAAAATATATATTTTTTTTTTCAACATTGTCGCTCTATTTTTGTTTATAGCACAAAAAATAAAAACCGCAGAGGTGATCAAATACCACCAAAAGAAAGCTCTATTTGTGGGGGGGAGGGGGGGGGAGGACGTCAATTTTGTTTGGGAGCCACATCGCATGACCGTGCAATTGTCAGTTAAAGCGACGCAGTGCCGAATCGCAAAAAAACAGGATTTTTATAACAGCTAACCTGTGAAATCCTTTTCTAGGAGTACACCACGGGACACCATAATCATTACATAATGGGTTGTATGGTCACCAGAGGTGATTGGACACTGGCACAACCAATCAGAGACAGTTCCCTCCATATAGCCCCTCCCATCAGGGAAGTACCTCAGTTTTGTAGCAAAGCAATAAGGTTCCCATAAAAAGGGGGGGACCTCTGTGTCCTGTGGTGTACTCCAAGAAAAGGATTACACAGGTAAGCCGTTATAAAAATCCTATTCACTTTATCGTGCACCACGGGACACAGAGCCATAATCATTACATAATGGGACGTCCCAAAGCAATGCCCTATATGAAGGGGGGGGGGGGGGAGGAGAGACAAAAATCAAGCAGACCGCCATGGATAAGAAGCTCTATACTGCCGCCTGCAGCACACTTCGCCCAAAGGCAGCATCCTCATGTCCCTTCACATCTATGTGATAACATTTTGAAAATGTGTGGACTGAAGACCAAGTTGCAGCTTTATAGATCTGAGTCACCGAAGCCTGGTGGAGCACTACCCATGAAGCACTTATCGCCCTGGAGTGCACCCTAACCGAAAAAGGAGGCGCTGTTCCTTAAACCATAGGCTTGAATGTCGAATCCACCTGGAGATAGTAGATTTTGATGCCGCCTGTCCCTTCTTGGGACCATCTGGCAAAATAAACAAAACATCTGTTTTGCGTATCTGAGTGGTTGCCTGCAGATACACCCTTATTGCTCTCACTAGATCTAGAGAGTACAAAGATCTTTCCTCCGCTGTCTGCGGATCCGGAAAAAAAGAAGGCAGAACAATGTCCTGATTTAAATGAAAAGCCGACACTACCTTAGGTAAAAAGGCAGTATGGGGTCGTAATACAACTCTGTCCTTATGAAAAATTAAATAAGGCTTTTTACAAGAAAGCGCTGCTAATTCAGATACTCTTCTAGCCGAAGAGATAGCAATCAAAAATGCCAATTTCCTGCTAAAAAGAATCAGCAGAATTGGGCGAATAGGTTCAAAAAGGTTGTTTCTGCAACACTGACAGTACTAAATTCAGATCCCATGGGCATAAGGAGGATTTGACTGGTGGATTGGTCTGCAATACCCCCTGAACAAAAGCCTGAACTAGGGAATGAGATGCCAGCGGTCTTTGAAAGAAGACTGATAGAGCAGATATTTGCCCCTTAATGGTACTAAGGGCTAATTTCATATCCACTCCTAGCTGGCAATCCTATTTATGTCATACCTCTGAGGATTCCATCTGTTGGTTTCACACCATGTAACATATGTTTTCCAGACTCTATAGTAAATAAGCCTGGAAGCTGGCTTTCTGGCATTAATAAGCGTAGAAAGCACCGGACCTGAGATACCTCTCTTTTTAGAATGTGGGTTTCAGAAGCCAAACCGTCAAATTTAGCTTTTGTAAGGAAGGATGGAACACTGGACCTTGCAACAGATCTTAACGAAGCGGAAGCGTCCACGGTGTTCCCACTGATCTCCGCGTACCAAGGTCTTCTGGGCCAATCTGGGGCCACTAAGATTACAGGAGTTCCTTCCCTCTTGATCCTGCAAATTAGCCTTTGTAGTAGAGAGATTGGAGGAAAGGCATAGATCAGTGACTCCACGGCACTACCAGTGCATTTGATCCATAGGCCAGAGGATCTCTTGTCCTGAACACAAATTTGTCCAATTTCCTATTGAACCTGGAAGCCAGTAGGTCTACATCCGGGGTCCCCCATCTCTGGCAGATGGCCTAAAAGATTTCGGGGTGGAGAGACCACTCTCCTGGTAATAGCTGCTGGCAACTCAAACAGTCTGCTTGCCAGCTCTTTACCCCTGGAATGAAAATTGCAGAAAGGCAAGGAACATGTTCCTCTGCCCATTTCAAAATGCGATTGACCTCCTTCTGGGCGCCCTGGCTGCGGGTGCCTCCTTGGTGATTGATGCAAGCTATGGCTGTAGCATTGTTGGACTGAATCCGAACCGGGTGGCCCTATAACCTGCTTGTCCAGGTTCTGAGGGCCAAGTATACTGCCCGTATCTCCAGTAAGTTGATGGATAAGTCTCTTTCGGCCTTGGCCCAGGTTCCCTGGGCTGAAGCTTCTTCCAATACAGCTCCCCAGCCCCTTAGGCTGGCATCTGTAGACACCACCTTCCAGGTGATTGGGAGAAAGGATCTTCCCTTCTGCAAGTTCTTGGTCCTTAACCACCAACTGAAATCTTGGCGCACCTGTGAGGATAGGCAGCTAAAATCGCCCTGAAGTAGTCTCAAATGAAACTGAGCGTAAGGGACAGCCTCGAAGGGGTCTACCATCTTCCCCAATAGCCTCATGCAAAGGTGAATGGATGGTCTTTTCTTTGTCTTGACCTTGCGGATCAGGTCCCTTAGTGATTTGATCTTTGACTCTGGTAGAAACACCCGGCTTTGAGCTGTATCTATGATCATGCCCAGATTCTCTATCCTTCTTTGGGCTTGTAGCGAGGATTTTTGTAGGTTTACCATTTATCCTAACTTTTCCAGGTATCTTTTCGTGGTGGATACAGAGTGATCTAATCCTGCCACTGATTGATCTATCACAAGTAGATCGTCCAGATAGGCTGTTATCACTATGCCCTGTGCTCTGCGATTCGCCGACAGAGCGGCTAGTACCTTTGTAAATACTCAGGGTGCGGTGGCCACCCCAAAGGGCAGAGCCACAAACTGAAAGTGGCGATGTTCCACCGCAAACCTTAAGAATCTTTGGTGAGCGGGATGGATATGCACATGTAAATAGGCGTCCCTGATGTCTATCGACGCTATGAATTCTCTGCCTAGTAGGGTGGCGACTACTGCACGAATAGTTTCCATTCGGAAATGGCGAATGTTCAGAAACTGATTTAGAGATCTCAGATCCAGAATGGGTCCGACGTCTCCGTTTGGTTTTGGGATCACAAAGAGGTTTGAATAAAAACCTGAACCTTGTTCCTTTAAGGGTACTTCTGTAATCACCCCCTGGAATAGCAAGTAATCTCAAGGATGCTCTTTTTAGAGGATCTTTGGAGAGCCTTGATCTTCAGGAACTGAGAAGATGGGATCTCTCGAAATTCCAGCTTGTACCCTAGGGATACTGTGGATACCACCCATCTGTCCTGTATTTCTGTCTGCCATACCGCTGAAAACTGACGAAGCCGTCCCCCCCACTCGGCCGAGCGGGGGGCGCCTCTTCATGCAGAGGTTTTAGGTTTTTTTTTTGTTAGCCTTAGAACCCCAATGCTTCTTGTTTCTCTAGAGCTGGTCTTCCTTGGCTTTGGTGGAAAATGCCATCGCCACTGGCTGGAGGTAGATTTACCAGGAGCCGGGGAGAGAGAACAATTAAAACAAGGTTGCTTTTTTTTTTCCTCTTCTCTGGTAACAGCGTAAATTTTCCGCTAGATATGTTTTGTATGTATTTCTCCAAATCTTTCCCAAAAAGGCTTTCACCATGAAAAGGGAAACTCGCTAGAAGCTTTTTGCATGGTACCTCTGCAGACCAATGTTTTAACCAAAGGACTATGCGCATATGCACCAACTGGAGTGTAATGCGAGACGCTTGCTGGATCGAACCTCTCATAGCATCTATTGTAAAACATAAGGCTTTGGGCAAATTTTCCCACAATTTGGCCTGATCTGGAGATAATTATTATAGCCCATCTTTTACCTGGTCCCTGAGGACCTGACACATACCCACTGCAGCTACAGCGGGTTGTGTAACTGCTCCTGCCAGCAGGAAGACCCCAGGGAGGAGACAGGTGATTCAGATAACTCAGAGGAGGGCAGCCTGAACGCAGTTCGCACTGCTTCAGCATAACATTGCACCTGCGATCTTGGCATTTGGGAAGCAGAAAAAAGCTCCTCTGATACCCCTGAGCCGTCCGACTCCTCATCCCTGTCCTCTACAGGTATTACTTCATCCTCCTCAGATCTTTCTGACAGAGGATCTAAAGTTAACGAAGGAGATCTGCTTTGCTTTTTGTCCTTTTGTGAGGACTTAACGATTAAATTAGCAATCTTCTAATCTAATCTTTCCATGGCTGCAGCAAAAGTGTCCTCAGTGACATATGCAGGCCCAGGTGCCACTGGAGAAACTCCCGATAGTGGCAACGGTTCCTCCTGTATAGGCAAATCAAGGCTTACAGGGGAGAAAGGTACCGAGCAGGCACAGGTAGAGCCTCCTGTCTCGGGCGGCGTTGCTTTTAGCCCCTGGACCCTTTCTAAGGGAAGACATCTTTCCAAGCAACAAGCCGAGGTACCAAAACGCATATACTACTGTGCTCAGTTTAGCAATCTATATACAGTATGCAACTTAAACACACAGTTTCATGCATAGAGTAGGTGCCTCTCTTTGGTAATGCCCCACCATCCACATAGAGCTTGCGTGTCCCCAAGAAAACTGCTGCTGTATCCCAAGGGAGAGCTGCTGGCTTCCTGGCCGCTTTATGGCCCCTATCTGGGCGCCATCTTTTCAAAAGTGGCGTGCCCGCGAGCGCTCCCGGCTCCACTTCCGCCCTTTCCCGATAATTTAGGTCACGGGGGCACGCTTTATTATGGCGGCTGCCTTACTGGCTTCTTACCAGGTTCTTTGGAGGAGAAGAGTGGTGGCTGTGTAGCAGAGCTCTGCAGCAGGAAGCGTGCTTGTGGTCTGACACTGTACAGAGTGAGGTGAGAAACTCAGCTCTCTACTCCCTCTAGTGGCCAAAAATTAGAAGAAACCCACTGTAAAATTCTTGTAAAAAGGTCCTTAAGAAAAATCTTAGGCTCCCTTTTCCCTTAGGTTTAACTACTGAATAAACAGACAGTACCAATCTTCACCCATCTCGGTGGGTTTTGTGTGCCAACCTTCAGGGGTATGGGTTCCTATTTAAAGGAGACCTCTTCCCTGGGCCTTGTAAAAGACTCTGACCAGGCCTTTTAGCTGCAATAGCGAAAATGCTGGACCTCAGAGCCCAGTCCTCCGAAGAGAGACAGGCAAAGCCTCATGCGTGAGGCCCGGATCTCATCCAGTTTCGGCGTAATAATTCAGCGTCTTGGATGGACCCGAAGGTCTAGCTCCTTTTAGCCCTCAGAGGGTCTTCTTTAGCCGAGCTTCCCTTAGCACATCTCCACGCGTCCAAATCGGAGACACTTGCGAAAAAATTGAGGTACTTCACTAATTTGGAGGGGCTTTATGGAGGGGAACTGTCTCCGATTGGTTGTGCCAGTATCCAATCACCTCTGGTGACCATACAATCCAATATGTAATGATTATGGCTCTGTGTCCCGTGGTGTACGGTAAAGAAAGTGGCCCGGTCATTGACCAGCAAAATGGTCCGGGGCTGAAGTGGTTAAAATTATGCACAATCTTGGGGCACTCCATTTCAAAATGTAAAAACAAAAAACTTATGCCGCGTACACACGATCGGACATTCCGACATCAAAACCGTGGATTTTTTTCCGACGGTTGTTCGCTCAAACTTGTCTTGCATACACACCGTCATATAAATGTTGTCGGAAACGCGGCGACGTACAACACTATGACGAGCCGAGAAAAATGAACTCAATGATTCCGAGCATGCGTCAAATTGATTCCAAGCATTATGTAAGATTTTTGTGCATTGAATTGCCTACACACGATAGGAATTTTCGACAAGAACTTTTGTTGTCGGAAAATTTGAGAACCAGCTCTCAAACATTTGTTGTCGCAAATGTCCGATGGAGCCTACACACGGTCCGATTTTCCGACAACAAGCTCACATCAAACATTTGTTGTCGGAATGTCCGTGTGTATGCAGCATACAAGTTTTACACAATTTAGGAACATTCACACGTCGGACAACCGTTAGAGAGGATTTTCTTCCAAATCAAATACACCTTTGCACACTGTTACCGACTAGTGTTCCAATGTTCCTCTTCTCCCTCAGTTTCCCTTCCTCATTCAGCTATTGTGAACTCAATGCTGACAGAGAGGGACAGGGAAGGGACGTGCAGTGCAGGCGCCCAACGCCCCCCCCCCATCAACCAATTTATGTTAATAATTGTTAGGGGGGAGGGCTAGAAGGTTGTAATGGTGCGGTGCACAATGAAAACATGTGGCACTGCGCTGACAAGCCATTCACCTCTGCAGCTAGGGGTTCAGATCCCGGTCTCGGCTACATGTGAATTGAGTTTGGTGGTCTCAGCCCGGCTCCCGGTGGGTGTGCTATGCGAGGTAAGCCTGCTCTTAGTACGCCCACCCCCCTCCCACAAAAACCACCACACTTACACGCACTCAAAATTGGGTTAACATGCACGCACTTTGACCACGCGGTCTCTAAAAAAAGAGAGGCGAAGGACTAACGGGGCTGGTTGAGCGGGCAAATCCTCTCACTCCATTATAGGGAGTCCCTCTGCCCCGTTGGGCTTCAAAGCGGAGCAGGTAGGGCGGGCTGTGTGGGAGGACCCCCTCACACACCCGCCATTGCCACCCGGGGCATGGAGAAAGGTGGCAGATTGCCTCTGGGGGAGGCCTGCCTACTCCCAACTCCTGCAGTCCGGCTCCTCTCTCGAGTACACGCACAAAATACACTTAAAAAAAAAAAAAAAAAATTACAAAAAAAAAAAAAAAAAAGAAAACGTGTCTTTATGTACCTAAAAGGCAGGCATGATTCACCCACTGGTTGGTATACAATTTTTGAGGAATTTTGCCAAGGCACTCGGTTTGAAAAAGTTTGAACCAAGGGGAGTGTCCACCACGGTTTTTCTTTAGTCCCATAAAAGAGGAGCTTTACATTTGATATATAGTTCTTTAAAAGGCACTTGGTCTACCAAGAATCACACTAAATAAATGTCAGTAAAATTGCACCTTCAGGGCAGTCTAGTAAGAAATTGATAGAGCTTGGGAAGAGAGAAGGGTACACTTTTAAAATATTCAAGCATGTGTCAGAATATGTGCTTAGTTTTGTAAATTCATAAATTCTTGGGTATACAAATACAACCCAACTTGGTGGGTAATCATGCTACTCCAAACCTGCTGACCACACAGAGGTGTGGTGGCACACTAGGGTCAGCAAGTTTGTCTACATCTGTCTTTGCATGTGTAATCGATCACCTTTCGTCAGATTTACATTTCAAATAAAATAAGAAAAATTAAGGGACGTTCTGACACAAGTTTTTTTCCAGATCACTCTTGCATATTGATTGGGATGGAGAACTATGTTTTCTCATAACATTTACCCCAACAGCTTTCGCTTGCGCAGGATGGGATTATTGACAACGTTTAATGGTTTCAAGTTGACTTTGAGGTCTTGTATTCTCATGTTGGCAAGCTGCTCTGCATGGGCTTGCTGTATCCCGGCAACCATTGCCTGCAATGGAAAATGGTACACAGTCTAATTAGTTCCTGTGCAACTTTCTTAAGATGAAGCATCCTCTGTGAACACAAAAAAAGAATCTTTAATGTGATAATGTGCTGACAGAGATAATACACTGTAATGCCCCAATGTAAACGGCACACTCCTGAATATGAATTTCTGCTATTGTCACCTGTTATGTAAGCATGACACATTTTCCCTACAAGAGCAATTTCTCCTTATGAAAGTCTTTGTCTGAAGTGTAACCTAAACACGATTTTAACTGATTATAAAAAAGTTAAATTACATTTTTCTCTATAGTAGACTGTTATATCAACACTTTCAGAAACCTCCGTTTCCCCAGTTACCATAAATGTTTCTTAAAATTTTGTTTTACCAATATCAGAATTATCCATTTCAAATGTCATCTCTGTAACGTATAGAAGTTAAAGTTTTCCTAACAATTTAAGATTAACGCAGAGCAAAGAATTCATATACAACCTTATCCATCATCATCTGTGCAGATGGCAAAATATTATCCAGCGCCTCTGTGGAGTTTAGCCAAGGGTGGTCCAGAACACCTTCAATGGTGAGTCGTTCCTCAGGCTTAACCTTCAACAGCCTACAGACAACATTATACATTTAAATAAATGTCGGTTTTAATAAAAAAAAAAAGCATATATACAATCCAATGAGTTTACTGTTCTTGAGCACTTAAAGCAAGGGTGCCCAACCAGTGGCCCGGGGGCCACATGTGGCCCGCGGAGCCCTCTGATGTGGCCCGTGACCTCCTGCTCTGGGATGGTTTAGAATAGAATACTGTTGTTAAAGGTAGGTTTATTACTAAAATCACAGTGTACATATGGACATATCTGTTCTGCAGTGGTTACTGGGCTGCTTTCAAACTGATCCACAGGTGCAGAGAAGTGCACCTGTGGGTTACCTGCACTGAGCCATAGACTTCTGATATTACCTGCGAGTTTAATGAGCTTTCTGAAAATGCACCAAACCTGCAGAATATAATGGAAGTCTATTGCAAAGTGCAGGAAAGCCAAAAGTATAGTGGGCTGTGTCCGTGTCTGCTCTGCATATGGACCTGCCATCCACCTGCTCCGTTTTAATGTGGCCCGCAACTGGTTACCAAGTCGCTTAAGTGGCCCACGCGCTTCTAAAGGTTGGGCACCCCTGACTTAAAGCCTAAGGCCAGCCCAAGACAGTTGCAGAACCGACCTAGATTTGAACCATGTATGGGCAGGCTAAATGTACCAAGTTGCTTGATCGATCAACTAGAGTACAACCAGCCTGCTGCATTCTACATATGACTAATCACTAGCGCCTGGTATAGCCGCTAGCAATAATCACTGTTTTGTTCTGGCGGGGATGGTTTCTGAAGCCACTCCCCATTTGGCTGTACTTCTCCTATGGATCACAGGAGTCCAGTTCGTTCAGCTCTCCTGTGACCGGTTTTCGTCACAGAGCCTGGGAAAGATCAGGACCATATGATCAGGATCCACCCAGAACCCCGGACCGATACCTGGCTCAGCATCCCAGGGGGCCGCTGAAAGCCTGAGCCAGCCATGGATGCAGCATCAGACCGATGCAGCATCCACATAGGCAAGTATGATTCTTAAAAGAATTGCAGAACTTCTCTTGTAAGGTGAACAAAGTGCAGCTTCCAAAATTGGTGCCTAGTTTAAATTGCATATCTGTGGTGGCTTCCCCACAGTACGGGCAAAAAAAATGTAAAAATATGGTTAACCACATGCTGATACTATTATAATATGGGGGGTGTACGTGTGCCACTGCATCACTGAGGAGCCGAACTGTGTACCCGGCGGCCGCGATTTCCACCAGCACCCGCGATCGCTCGTGATAGAGCAGGAATGTGGCTAAATCCTTTGGGGGGTGAAGTGGTTAATCGCTTGTTCCTGTCTGGCCTAGGAAATTGTATGCAGTCTATGCTGGGCACGTCCCCAGCATCATAGGAAAACGTGTGCTTTCCCTTTCATGTTCCTTGCATGCACAATGTGCTATCCCTGTCGCAGCAGCAGCACTGTGGCAACGAGGGAAGATAAAGTGCCTTGGGCACGCTCAGCTTATGGTGTATTCCAGATCCTAGGTAGGATGGGGATGACCTCTCACAGTGGCAGTTTGTTAGCCAGACTGTGGGGTAGTCATCACAGGTAGAGCATTTAAAACTAAGCACCAATCTTGTAAGCGAAACAGTGTTTTTCTAACTACTGGGGCCCCCTTACCCCACACATTATATACATTCACAGTACAATATACTGGATAACAAAAGTGAACTTAGTCTTGAAATTAATACGATTTTGTTTTACGAGCAATCTTGTTGAAGGCGTTAACATTACAGATGCCACACCAGTCTAACAATGGCTTTATTGCTGTAGATGAGTTGCAAAGATCATGGGATTAAACATTGAAAAAATAAAAAAACTGCTTACTTTATAACTACAAAGATTTCAGGAAAATGCAAGAACTCACTTTCTGACTATGTCTTTTGCCATTTCTGAGATCTGGCTCCATTCGTCCTCTGGGAACTCAAAGCTTCCAGTCATAATCTTCTTCCTCATATCCTTAGGGATTGTCCGGCTGTGGTGTTTGGAGTAAAAGGGAGGGTAGCCGCACAGCATCACATAGATGATCACACCTAAGGACCATAAGTCACAGCTCTGGGAGAGACAGAGACAACCACAGAGTAAAAACATAAAACACATAATAGTGATAGGTTCCTGTATGCACACCTTGCATACATGTGTAGGGGTGGTGATAAAATATTTTCCCACAACAACAAAAGGAGGGGGGGGGGGGAGCAATGTTTTCTTTGTATCACAAAGAACACTGTTCTAACACCTTGTGTTCTATGTTGCTTGATTAAATGTGTCAAAAAAATACATAAAAAAAAATACACATTTCTTTCCAAGCTTATAAATTTTACAAGATTTCTAGCTCTCTCAGCGAATTTAAGAAACTTGATGTGATTACAAAATTCCTGGAAAACAATGCTTATCTTTACATTTCTATTTATTCATGTGCATTGGTTCTCAATTTAAACATTTCAGTCTATTAAATGAAAGCTGTTGGCGCAACATTCCCTATGTGTAGAATCTATTGCAGCGTGGCCATTGCATAGCCTAGAACAAAAGCTGGCTCATCTGGATATTCTTGCAGCAGTAACTAAGCAAGAATGCAGATAAGAGTTGTTGTGTCCTCTCCTTGGTGCAAATCCGTATATGCAATATAATACAAAGCTTTGGAACACTAGTTTTTGTGGGAAAATGTATTTCTGAAATATTCAATGGTGGCCACAAAGCACAAATTCGTTTTGATAATCGGCAAAAACATTTACCTTGTTATATGTGTATGGTGTTGGTGAGGTAGGAATAATCCCCGACTTCTCTTTCTGGTGTCTTCTTTGTGCCTCTAGAACCTGACAGTTATAATATAAAGTTAATAGAAGAGCTGCATAAAAAAAAATCTCATTAACTGATAAACATCTTCTATACAAAACATTTTTTTGTAAGGGCATTTTTTGTAAAAAAAAAAACATTTTTTTTATAAAAAGGTATTTTACAATAGAAAATACTACAGGACATATTCCAGCTTTAAAAGCCCTGTACTGCCTGATGATGATGTTTCCTTTTAATACAGAACGGGCAGGTCCGTATGCTCTTAAAGAGTCACTAAACACACTTTTATAAAAAAAAAAAAAAAAAAAACAATTGCTGTATTACATTGCTGTTCATAGTCACTATGAGATTCGTTTTCCGTATTCTGAAAAAAAAAACTGGTTAATCCTGCTGCTCTTCATCTCCCTGTTCGGTTCATGTCCCCAATTCAGTTAGGGATTTTGCAGCTGTAGTGACAACTCTGCACATGCTCAGTTTTCAGTGAGTGTCTATGCTGAGCATTTCCTCCTTATCACATGTGAGCAGCCCATGTGACTATAGAGTCACACATATGTGGGCGTATACCTAGTGGCAGATGACAGCCCACTCCCTCCCTCCCTCCTCCATGCCCACTAAACAGCTTAACACAATGGGGTGGTTGGATATTACATGTAGATTAATGGAGGCTTTACCTCCCTCTTATTCTAAGACACAGGCTGGAGGGGCGTGAAACAGCCTGTAACTGGCAGAAATCCGCCCACACCATGTTATTTCTACAAAATATTAAATATTTTATTTCAAATATATATTTTTATGACAATTTATAATAATTTGATATGATTTATTTATTTTTACTCTGTGTTCCAAAAGCTTTTATTTATTTTTTTGAAAATGTGACCAACAGCAGAGGACAAGAAGTTCCTTTTAAAGACAGGCTGGGAAAGATCTGGGTCATATGACAGCTGTATATTGATCAGGAAAAAGGTACTTGGATGTTTTTTTTTTTTTTTTAATTAAAATAATTAGTGTCATCATCCACATGCAGAAATAGAGACAATGCCAATTAAACAGCATGTGTTTAGTATCGCTTTAAGGTTTTTATTAGAGTACCAGCTGCAGTGGCAGTCTACTGAAAGCTTCTTGCGTGGAGCTTAAAAATAGATTGCTACAAGCAATAAATATATCTAATGCAATCTTTCCAATTGATACATATAAAAAGATGAAAAAAATGAAACACACACACACACACACACACACACACACACACACAGGGCCCAGATTTAAAATGACAAGGTTGCAGACTTTATCCGGCATATTAACACCTCATACTAAATGCGCCCACCATATCATTTGCTCAATCCAAGCCTTCAGAATTATCTACAACATCTAGAGGATATGGAGATGGGCTTTTGTAATGAAGGGTGATATAGCACCATGATGCTTAAAGTGGATGTAAACCCCCAAAAAATGTTTTTTTGTTTTGATGTCACAATGTAGAGTATACGATTCCCTATCATCTGTGCCCAGTCTTGCCACACAGAGTTAATCCAGCGCTGAGCAATCCTCTTTTAATGTTCAGTGAAAGTCCAGCTATAGACATTCTGGCCATAGACCTTCTTCGCATGTGCGGATGACTTCACCGTAACAGGAGTGTATGGGACAATCGTTGTTCTGCCTGTATGGCTGGAGCTGTGGGATGGCATGTTCTGCCATGCTGGACGAGAGTGAGCCGCGGGGATCGGACATGGCTCCAGGAATGCACGCCCAGCTAACAGCGAGTCCTACTTTTCTCTCCTTCCTAAGCAAGAGCCACTTGACATGTGACCCTCACAACACAGTTCTATTGGTCCCACTCAGGCGCACAGATCTTGGGACATTTAGCCGAAAAACTGGATGGACATTTCGCAAATGCCAGGCATGATCCTGAGCTCCATACTAAGTTCATAGACTCACAAAACAGCAATGTCTATGGCCGGAACATCCATGTGATATTATCATCCCAAGAACATTGTTGTTTTAGTGCTTCACTTATGGCTCACCATTACGGCTTCGATGTCCGCCGGCCACCCGCAATCGCTATGGACAGAGGCAGAACGAGGATTTGCTTTTGTAAACAAGGCGATCTACTGTTCCCAGTGATCAGGAACAGTGATCTCAGTCATGTTCCAGTAAGCCCATCCCCCCCTACAGTTATGCCGCGTACACACGCTCGGAATTTCCGACAACAAATGTTAGTTGGGAGCTTGTTGTTGGAAATTCCGACTGTGTGTAGGCTCCATTGGACATTTGCTGTCGGAAGTTCCGACAACAAAAATTTGAGAGCTGGTTCTCAAATTTTTCGGCAACAAAATCTGCTCTCGTAAATTCCAATCGAGTGTAGACAATTCCGACGCACAAAATTCCACGCATGCTCTAAATCAAGTATGAGACAGAAACGCTCGGTCTGGTAAAACTAGCGTTCGTAATGGAGATGGCACATTCGTCACGCTGTAACGGACTGAAAAGCACAAGGCTGAAAAGCGAATCATCTCTCACCAAACTTCTACTAACACGACTGGTATTGAACTTCCCTTTAACCACTTAAGGACCGCCTCCTGCACATATACGTCGGCAGAATGGCAGGCTGGGCACAGGCACATACAGGTATGTCGCCTTTAAAAGCCCAGCCGCGGGGTGCGCGCACACGACCCAGTCCGAAGCTCTGTGGCCGCGGGACCCGATCGCCGCCGGTGTCCCGCGATCGGTCACAGGAGCTGAAGAACGGGGAGAGGTGTGTGTAAACACACCTTTCCCGTTCTTCACAGTGGCACTGTCATTGATCGTCTGTTCCCTGATATAGGGAAAGACGATCAATACGTCACACGTCCAGCCCCACCCCCCTACAGTTAGAAACACATATGAGTTTACACTTAACTCCTACACCGCCCACCTAGTGGTTAACTCCTACACTGCAATTGTCATTTTCACAGTAATTAATGCATTTTTATAGCACTTTTTGCTGTGAAAATGACAATGGTCCCAAAAATGTGTCAAAATTGTCCGATGTGTCTGCCATAATGTCGAAGTCACAAAAAAAAAAAAAAAAGAAAAAAACGCTGATCGCCGCCATTAGTAGTAAAAAAAAAAAAAAAAAAAAAAAAGAAGAATAAAAATGCCATAAAAATATCCCCCATTTTGTAAACGCTATAAATTTTGCGCAAACCAATCGTTAAACGCTTATTGCGATTTTTTTTTCACCAAAAAGAGGTAGAAGAATACGTATCGGCCTAACATGAGGAAAAAACGTTTTTTTTTATATATATTTTTGGGGGATATTTATTATAGCAAAAAGTTAAAAATATTGAATTTTTTTTCAAAATTGTCTCTCTATTTTTGTTTATAGCGCAAAAAATAAAAACCGCAGAGGTGATCAAATACCACCAAAAGAAAGCTCTATTTGTGTGAAAAAAAGGACGCCAATTTTGTTTGGGAGCCATGTCGCACGACCGCGCAATTGTCAGTTAAAGCGACGCAGTGCCGAATCGCAAAAAGGGGCATATTGGTCCAGGTCTTAAGTGGTTAATAGTGCCGTCGTACGTGTTGTACGTGACCACGTTCTTGGCGTTCGGACAACATTTGTGTGACCGTGTGTATGCAAGACAAGTTTGAGCCAACATCTGTCGCAAAACAAATCCACGGTTTTGTTTTCGGAATGTCCGAACCTCAGTACCCGGCATTAGAACACACCCAGGGATCTGATATCATTCATTAACCACTTTAAAATATGCTGACTGCAATATCTATTCTATACATCAGACTTTTTCTTACATCTCGAAACTCGCAGCATGACAACCATATCACCATATCAATTGTCAATTCCACAAGGTAGTATTAATGTCTTTCTCTAGTGCAGTGGCTGGAGGGGGTCCTCTCTCCCCGTGGGTGGTACTTACGAGGACAGCCATCTCCCTGTACATCCGCTCTCGATTATGTATGTGTTCGCATCGATGCAGCGCGAGATCGCTCTGATGAGGATGGCCATCTCCCGGATCTCCCCGTACATGCTCCCCCAGTACCAGGCAATACGGTCGCTTCTCCTCTTGGGCAATCGGGTCTCAGGACCTGCTTCCTGATTGGCCAGGAGGAGAAGCAGGCAGACAATAGTGAATATTAATTTGCTATTGTCACACTACTGGGTGGGATTAGGGCACAGTGCTCTGCGCCACAAGCCCACTTTTTTTTTAAACCAATTAGAGCCTCAGGTTCCGCCCTGCATGTAGATTAGGGGCCGGATGCATGGATTAGGGGGGAGGTGCCCCCAATGAAGTGGCTGCCACGTGACAGAATAATGACCATGACAGATTATACAGATTTATACAGTTCTCCATCTCTGCTGGGTGTGCATTCAAAATTTTTCACCCCACTTGTGTAAAAATTGTTTTTCTCACACCAACCAATATGTAACTAATACTAGTTGAAGTAAATACATCTCTCCATCCCCAATAAGCTTGAACAGCACCTAAAATTACAATGCAAGGAGCTTTGGGCGCATGTTCTGTGCGTTTCCATACCTCTGTATGAAATGGGTTAAGCAGAAATTAACTGGGACTGCTTGTAGGTTTATCTAATTCAGACAACAGTGCAGCCATCTGCGGCGCCGTATTTAGACATCATGCTGCTTTAGGGATACCTAAAAGTTAGTGTCAAGTTAGTGCCTCTAGCAACATGTATTTCAGAAAAAATATAAGCTAGAATAAAATCAATGTAGAATATGGTTCTGGTACCAGGCTTTTTTATGAACAACTACTAAAATATAACAGGCCACCAGACAAGAGAAATGAGAGACTGTTTATGCTTTTTAAACAAAGAGTCTGCAGACTCTACTTAACATACCCTGTACCAAACAAGACATTTTTGATGGTAAAGGGGGGCAGCAATTAGACAAATAGATATTGGTATTATAAAAGAGTTTAAACATTTAAGTTTAACCTTGCACACTGGGCATTAAAATAACGTTATAAAAAAACGGCAGTAGCATTGCAGCAAGTTTTTCAATGTATCTGCAATATAGTTTATTAGCTTTTTCTAGCGTTTTTCCACGTTAGCAGGTTTTTTTTCCAATGGATCAAAACCGTTATAAAAATGCTGATGAGCCAAGTTTTTGCGCATTTATCAGCGTTTTATGTTGTTTTTACAGCTGAAAACTCCTCTCAGAACCCCCGTAGTTTTGGGGGGGGGGGGGGGGCTACAGCCAAAAGCAGTTGATAACAGCCTATGTGTGTGTAGAGAGTTTATTGACTGTAGAAAAACACATCTGAAGCCAAAAACAGCATCTGTAAAAATTTCCAAAAAACATCCAGTGTGCATGAGGTCTAAGACTCCATTCACACAGGGGCAACACAACTTCCAGCATGACTTTGGGAGGCAACTTGGACACGACTTGAGTATGAATCACAGTGCGACCTGAGGAAACCTGAGGTGACTTGAAGTCGGATCCAAAGTCGTCCCCTGTGGGAATGGGCTCTTAGTGTTACATTATCAATTGTTGTTTTCTTTCAAAGATGACTCAGAGACCAGAGTCAGGCACTCCCTGAGGTCCAAAAGCTCCTTCCCAGTCAAATGTCTGAATTCATGCTAATAAAATATGCTGCGCCCAAGTAATAGCAACAAACATGCAGCTCTGTATTTTTACATTCCTTTTTACTACAGTCCTCTGTTATGTGATCCTGTTATGCATACACAGGAGACAGCATGAGGTCAGACAGTTGGCAGCAAAAGACTTCAGGTGACCTCTCCCCTTTAAAGCACGCCATGCATACAACAATTTGTAATAGATCATTGGATTGAATGGTTTAGATGGATCATTTCAAGTTTGACTGAAAATAAATGGGTGATCAATTCTGATTAATAGATTGTGTGCATATTATTTGTAATCTCTTTTGCAATGAATTGGATTTTTTTTGTCTAGATTAGGAAATAACTGATCTCTAAAAGCTGGGCATAAAAAAGGTAAAAAGGACAAACCAGTGTTGTCTGTGGTTTTCCTGCAGCTGAACTTTTCCCCCCCATTACTAACTTACCATTCCTGTTTTTTGCACTGTCCATCCATGTGGAGGTTGCCATTTTGTTAGAGGCAGAGCATGGCTTCCTCATATGAGAGCCTCCAGCAAGGAGAACACCAGGCAGCAGCAGTAGACCTATGCATATTGCACTGATAATCTCCTGAGATGAGCATTTTTGATAGGAATTCGAAGATAAAAAGGGTACTTGCTTAGGCACAATTTACACTTCCAGAATATATCATAGCCATTTGAGTTCAGGTCTACTTTGTTTATAAGCTAAATAATAATTGAAAGATTAATGAAATTGATCACCTTGCCCAACTGACTGAATTAACCACATCAATACTGGGCGTTTTCGCCCCCTTCATTCCCAGACCAATTTTCAGCGCTCTCGCATTTTAATGACAATTATGCGGTCATGCAACGCTGTACCCGAATCAAATTTTAATAATTTTGTTCACACAAATAGAGCTTTCGTTTGGTGCCATTTATTCACGACTTTGTTTTAATTTTTTTGCGATATAAGCGAAAAAAAAGAGCGGAAATTTGGGGAAAAAAATATTTCCTTCTTTCCATTTTAAGATAAATCCAATAAAATCGACTTTTTTCATAAATTTAAGCCAAAATGTTTTCTTCTACATGTTTTTGGTAAAAAAAAAAAAAAAAAAAAACATGTTAAGTGTATAATAATTGGTTTGTGTGATTACAAATCAAATGTACGCAGATGATCATGTACAGATGTGCGCAGGTGATCACGGACATTTGTGTGCAAATGATCATTGGGACATGTGATTTTACGGTTACATATGTGGGGGACAGGTGTTTTTACTATGCGAGGACATGTGTGTTAACTTTGTGTGTTTTACATTGTGGGAACACTAGACTGGTGATCAGCGACTAAAAAGCTGTAAAAAACAGCTCATACTCACTGATCAACAGCTAGCTGCAGCGATCTGCTCTCCTCACCGACAACCAAATGTGTGAGGAGAGGAGAGTCGATTGCCTAGCAACCAGCTCTCTGTTTACATCACATGATGGCTGTGATTGGACACGGCAGTTATGTGATCAGGAGGGCCAATCACAGAGCCCACCTGCCGATCTGAAATGCGCCATGTCAGGGTGACACGAGCGCATCGGGATCTCCTTCTGAGGGATGTTCCTGAACGTCCACTCAGGAGAGAGAGCCCACCCAGCCTTATATGTACAGTGGCCGGGTGGGAAGTAGTTAAACAAAAATGCAAGAGATAGTCACTGACAGCAAATAACAATTTTTCTGTAAATTCCAAAAAAGGTGTTTAAATTGGTAACTTGTTGGCAATATATTGTGGATGCACACAATAGCTTTGGGACATCCTTAGAAAACATTAAGGTAAATAAGAGGGCAATAAAAACATTTCAAATGCAAGCCAATATACTTATGCCAAAAGATTGAACACTTATATTATAACCGGTTCTCTTTATTAAGTCAATTTCTTATGTTCCACGTTTCTCAATTAATTTTAACAATTACCTGAGGAGCTACGTAGTAAGGGGTAAACTGTGGTGTCATTAGGTCTCCTTGGTCTATTTTTGCAAACCCAAAATCACAAAGTTTGACTGGAGCATCCTGAAAAAAAAAAATGAAAAAATTATGAAAAGACATATATACAATGTAAAATGACTAGTTTGATGATTAAAGTGGATGTAAACCCGATTCATGAAATTTAAGCTGGGCACATATATCTGCAGTGTTTTATTATCTCCCTTCAAAGCACTAAGTCCCCTGGCTTTTTCGTGCTTTGTTATACTGTTTTCAGCATGATGACTTCTGACAAGCTCTCTGTCAACTGAGATAAAACCAGCCTGAAATTTAGGGAGGTTTCTTTAAATATATTAGCAGACAGCATATCTATTTACAGAACAGCTCTGCATGTCTCTACCTATGTGGAGAGGGGGTGTATGCCTTTCCTCCAATCAGCCGTCTTGGCTGTATGCCCAGACTTCACTTCCAGTGCTGAACAGGAAGAGAAAATCACCAACATGATGTGCACGTTCTAAAGAATATATAAAGCAGATATGCATGTAAAACTTATGTAGGGAGATTTGTTTAATCTAAGGGATGTTCACTTCACTGGGTATGAAGCATAGAAAAGGTACCAAAAACATTAGAGCAGTATAAAGCAGGGTGACTGGGTAAATGCAAAGTCTGTATTTGCAAACAAGCAGTCCTTCAATATATAATCTAGCGCTGTAATTAGAGTGAGAAAACTGCCTACTGCACAAAAGGATTATAACAGTCTTACCAAGGAGTTATCCTTAAAGAGCAAATTCTCTGGTTTCAGATCTCTGTGTGCAATGTTCAATGAGTGACAATACTGTAGAGCCAAAGCAATCTGTAAGAAAAAAAACACAAGTAAGCACAAGGAGCAATTCTCCCCTACAGTTGTATATTAATACAAGAGAAGCTGTGTCAATATATAGGTTATTAAATACATGCTAGACTGCTAGTCTGCACTCTGTTCGATAAAAGAAAATGATAGCATATTTTCAGCAAATATACATTTAGGGTAATAACGATAAAGTGGAAAGGTAAGCCTAAATTTACTGAGATGCTGGTACTAACACTTCAGTGATTCCTAAAGGATCTGTAGAATGTACCCCATTTGCTGCACATATGGCCACTGGCCCTGCGAGTTGCCCCATTAAGGAGCTCTGAATGCTGAGTAACATTCAGAGTTCCACCTGCAGGAAACATTTGCTCATTTCCATGTCACACACTCTATTTCACAAAGGCAAGATGCATGAGAGCAATCCACTTGTAGAGGTGGCACACTACTTGATAAATTGCATACAGCCATGGTAGAATAGAATCGCACAAACTGATTTCATTATGCTGAATGCAAATGGAGGCTTCATCAGGGAAGGAATTTAGGACAGTGGAGTACACGCAAAGAAAACATTTGTTTGGTTGTTAGTCTATGTATACACGCACTCAGATTGTGACTCTTAACTTTGACATCTGAAAATCAAACAGTCTATTCAGCATTGTACTAAACAATTGCTAGCATAGGGAGGATACGAATACTGACTTCAATCAGTCTGGGTAGGCTCACTTTGCAGCACTAAACTGCTGGCCATAATTAGAATCAATACCTACAGTAGACACAATATGTTTAAAACCACAGCACACCATACTAAGACCATTGAGATCCAGATGATCACAGTCATTTGTATTTAAAAGCACTTAAAAGAAAAAAAAAAAAGAAGTCTATATATTCCCTTTAAAACACACTTTATGGAGATGGAAAATTATCCAATACATCCTCAATGCTCCACAAGAAATTGAAAACATCAAAGTAGTAGATGGCAGGGTATGCCTGTATCCCATAGCAACAATGTACGGTAACTACCAACATGTTTTAAGGCTTCCTGGAGAAGCTTTTATGTGGAGACCCATTAAATATAATCCTGTACATCTGCATAAGGAAAAAAAAAAGAAGAATCAAATAGCTGGGCTTTCCATATACACCAATTAACAGACACATTTATACAATTTGAGAAATGTACACTGGATTTAACCCAGGCCAGGCTTTCAGTCCACCGCAGGACCATAAAGCAGAGTACGCATTATTTATACGTCCAGTAGGAGCGTACTCTGGCTGAAACAGAACATTCCTCCAAGTGGTGGCGTACATAGCATGTGATCATTATAACAAAGCAGGCAATAAGATAAGTGAGAGCTTAGGTCCCTCTATTATTCTTTCAACCCTTATTGTTCATTGCAAGACTGCTGGTGGAAATTCTGGAACTTGCCTGCTTTGTTACTTGGCTGGCTTGCTTCTCAGTGAAGTGCCGGTGCTGGCTGATTCTGTGAAACAGCTCGCCCCCCTCCATCATCTCCATAACAAATAGGAGCCGTGCCCTGTTCAAAAGTGTTAATTTAAAGAGTGTGTCAATTATCAGTGAGTATGCAGTCAATGCTGATGCTGGTCAACAGAAGGCGCAACCTTGCCTTAGTTTTCCCCATTTGCTGCCTTGACAGAATGCTGATTGGTTTTGGTGAAGGTTGTGCCCCAGATTGACAGCACTGGCACTTCTCTTCCAGCAGTGTTAAAAATCAATCCTCCTGCCATTGTATCATATACTAACTTTATTTAATACAATATGTATGAAAGCAGGGTGTCACTATATTAGCCTGTTAAATCTGGAAAGCTACTGGAGGTAACCATTTGTAAAGCTGTATAAAACGGCAACAGCAACAGAGAAGGGACATTAGGGAGTCAGTAAATGTGTTTGGACAATGAAGAAAGGTCAGGAAAACTATGACTACAGCAAGTGTTTTGGTACCATACATTTAATGAGGTACATGTGTGTGTGGTACAACTGTTGCAGAATTATCAGGAACCAAATTACAAGTACATGGCCTAGTAATACCGCCAGCTGTTTGTGGAGTGATAACCTGTATATTCTAGCCAAAATGGCCACCTCCATTATGTGCCAACTCCAAATTATTGATTTTTTTTACATGAAGTAAACAATTATTATATATGATCACCATTTAGAATACAAACTCTACAATATTTACTACAGGTTTAATAATGATTTATTGACTATACTTGTTGAGTTAAATAGATAAAACACCCAGTTGTGGGACAATAGCGAATTTATATTTTGCCATTGTCTTCCCGATTCTCCTCCCGGGCCAATCAAGAATCAGGTTCGGAGACCCGATTGGCCCTGTTTAGCCAGGAGGAGAAGCAATAGCCCAGTACTTCCTTCCACCTAAGGTGAGGTCTGTATGCAGCGGGGGGGGCTTGGGTGGCTGTGGATCGCCTTTTCACCCGTCTAATGCCGGGGGTGTGGGGGTGCTTGCGACGATCAGCACCTTCCTGTCTGCCTCCCGATGTGCTTGCGGCAATCGCTGCCTTCACAGCCATCTCTCTTGCAAGGGGTGGTGTGCTGCCCCCTGAAATAGTTAGCACCAGCTGCCAATGCGTTTTTAGCTATTTTAAGAATGGGTTTGAACTTCTGTCTATGACCTCTGTCTATGACCTCTTTGGGAAGATTTGCCTTTAAATTCCTATCCTAGACTGTAGCACTTCCCAATTCTATTTAAAATGTGTTCTATTGCCATTTCTATTTCCTATTGGGCAGATCTTCTCTCACTTAGGCCGACCATACGTGATGTAAAATTTATTTCCTGAACCCACAGGTTGGAGAAAATAAATTCACACAATTCCTCCATCAACACAAACAGTGCTGACAGGGAAATTCCTCCTGCTGTCTTCTCCTGGTGGGGTAGCGGGTCGGACGAGGAAAGCCATCCCCGCAAAAGAAGACCGTAATTATTGCTAGTGGCTATAGCAGCTGCCAACGACAATTACAAGAGAGTCCGGAAGCTGGCTGTAACCAAGTTGATAGACTGATTAACTTTGTACATTCAGCCTGCCCATTAGCGTTTTGAATCTTCGCCTGTTCCTGCTGAACATGGCCGGCCTTACTGTCTCAGTAACACTAAAAAAAGTGAAGGAAATCCACCCAAAGGAGACAAACCCAACAATACCTGAGAGACTTTATAACCCTTCCCCACACTATTTAAAGCTTAAAAAAACTTTTTGCTGGCATTCCACTTTAGGGACTCATTTTAAATGACTTAAGCTGGGTACACACAGGCCAAAAATGGTCGGTTTGGCAGGAACCATCCAACTTTCATCCCGTGTGTACAGCACTACAACCGGCTTCTGTAGAATCTGCATGCTGGAAAACCAGCATCTGATCAGCCAATGGCTGCCAAAGCTGATCACTGTGTTCTGGTGGGGGCAGTACCCCTGTCAGAACACAATAGCTCAGTGGGCATTTTGTCGCACTAATATCTGATGTGTTAGTACCTCGCCCGTTGGGTTAAATGGGGAAAAAAAAAAGTCATGTGTGTACCCAGCATTATATAGGGAGTAGTTTACTAGGGGACTTTATACTCCCTTAAAGCTTGTTTACACAAGGGCACATTAAAAGATATCAAGAGATCTTTATTAAAGGCTTTTAGGTGAAATTTCTGCTGACACCAAACTAGCCTTAAAACGGCCCCTTCCATCTTTCCAACACCTATGCTAACGAACCTGTTTAAAAAAAAAAGATGTATTTACTTACGTATTTTCAGGCTCCCTTCAGTCACATGATTCGGCTCCCCTGTATCTGCCAGTGTAGCTTTAGAAGAGAGGAGGAAGCACCAATAACGGATGGGCTATTGAAAACAGTTGGTGACATCACTGTTCTAGGCTCTACTAGCTGTTGTCAGAGTGCTTTCTCCTCTCCCCTGCAGCCGCCACTGGCTGACACATGGGAGATCATGTGACCAGACCAGAGCAGCCTAAAAATAGGCAAGTATATACATCTTTCTTACAAAAGTTAGTTAGCATAGATGTTAGGACGACAGTTTTAAGGCTAGTTAGGTGTAAACATGATTTTTTCTTTAACAATGTTAAAGTATATTTTTTTAAGTATATTTTTAAGCACATATTTTACATAACTTTGACTGCCTCAAGTCACTGGGCAAGAGGATTACACCAACCAATACCCTGCATTATACCGGACAGAAGAGTGACAGATAAATAAATAAAACAAAAACAAAAAAAAAAAATGTATTTTGTAACAATTTATTTGTGCTAAATATAGGACTCAAAACTCTCAGATCAATATTGTATCTGAACGTATAGTTAGCACAAAAGAATGATACAAAACTAAATAAAAAGTAGAGATCTGTCCAGCAAATTAATTCAGAAACTTATTAGAGAAGTAATCGAAACAAGACAAACTGGAAAAGAAACAAACAACTTTACGGCAACAAAGTAATGCACACGGAAAAATACTTTTGGACTAGGTTATCCTACTAGAGGAATCTTACATACAGCTACAGGACAAAATTATTGGTGCTCAACCTTCTGCAAAAGAATAAAAGTAAATATAATGAAAAAGAAAGCAGCACATAAAAACAAACATTTACTTTGGTTGAAAAGAAAATTTAGCAGAAATGTCTTACCTTGGACTAGATTCGTGGGGAAACTGTACACTATTCGCATAAACATCGATGATCTGTACAATGTTTGAATGTGCTGCACACAGCATATGTAACCGTACCTTCAAGAAAAAAAAAAAAATAAGTAAAAAAGGTATATGGTAAGGAGAGATTATATATTATATATGGTAAATTAAAGGAAAAGCAACACGTGATTATAAAGCAAGAAAGTGTTACAGGAACATATTTTTGAAGACATTAGTTTTGAAAGCTCTTGATACAAAACCCCATTGGGAGAACTGTGGAAACTGATGACGTACTCTAACCTAGCTTAGTGCCAGCAATATACGTTGGAGAGATCTGAAAGATCCACAGTCAAAAGCAGCTAAAGATTACTACAGTAACGTGAATGTGCCAAGTTTTAGCCTGGGTTCACATTTGTGCGATGCAGACACTGCATGTCACACAGGAATCGCACCGTGTTCCTGTGCACATGCGGGGCGAGCCGATTTCAGCCATACATTTTGTAACAATCAGAATCCCACCATAGATCTGAAGTCCCTGTTTAGATCAGAGTCCCGTCTTTAATATGAAGCACCCCTTTTAGATGATAATCTTCTCTCGGATTAGCAGTCCCCTAGTGGATCGGAATCCTCTCCTACATAGGAGTTCCACTTTAGATCGGCATCTCCCCATACCCCGCTTCCCTTTGTTGGCAAGTAAACCAGAACATTGGTGTTAGTGGCACAATAATAGCCTACGACATTAGCCTCAGTGGACATAACAAAAGCCTACAACATTGGCGTCAGTGGATGCAATAAATAGCCCCCAAAAATTGGGGTTAGTGGGCACAATAATAGTCCAGACATTGGTGTCAGTGGATGTAAGAACTCTCAACATTGCTGTCAGTTGACACAATTGGATGAAAGCTCCCCTATAGATCAGAAACCCTCCTTGGTTCAGAGTCCCTCCTAGTGGATCAGAATCTCCTCCTTAGATTAAAGACCCCTGTGAGATCAAAATTAAACTTTCAATTAGAATCTCCCCTAAGTCCTTAAATCTGGAGGCCCTCTTTGGATCATAATCTTCCCTCAGCACAAAGGAAGTTGTATCCTACTGTGTGTGCTGGGAAAGCATATCATTGGTTCCTTGGGCGCTGGCAGTCCTAGCAACCAATGACAGCACAGATAATGGTGGTGGGGGAGAAGCAGAAAGCATGGGCAGACCCTTATAAAACAAAAATCCCAATAGCTACAGTGTGTATGTAAGCACAGAGGGCCCTATGGGCATGGCATCAAAGGTTGCAATTGTGACCCCGCCCCTGCAGTTCCCCATCATAGTAGCATTCCCAGTACTGCATCATAATGGATGCAGGTGTCTGCGAGGCACAGGAGCCCTGATACAAGGGCTACCCAGTTACACACATGTACAGTTGTGCTCATAAGTTCACATACCCTGGAACAATTTATGATTTCTTGGCCATTTTTCAGAGAATATGAATAACACAAAAACATTTTTCACTCATGGTTTGTGTTTGGCTGAAGCCATTTATTATCATTCAACTGTGTTTACTCTTTTTAAATCATCAAGTCAAGCTTTATTGTCATTCTACTACACATAAGGACATACGGTAGAACGAAATGTTGCATCTCACAGGGCCACGGTGCTACATATGAATTAAACAGAATTATAAATATACATTATAAACCTATATACATCTGGGAACTACATAACTGTACATATACTGTATATTTCTAAAAGTCTTTGCAGCAGCAAGCGTTTATAAAGCGGGGCTTGACAAATTTGCTTGGAATCTAGGAGCCAGCTAAAAAAGTTAGGAGCCAGGAACGCGTCCTGTCCCGGCAAGCTCGCGTGCAGAAGCGAACGCATACGTGAGTAGTGCCCGCATATGAAAGCGGTGTTCAAACCACACATGTGAGGTATCGCCGCGATTGGTAGAGCGAGAGCAATAATTCTAGCCCTAGAACTCCTCTAACTCAAAACATGCAACCTGTAGAATTTTTTTTAAACGTCACCTATGGAGATTTTAAACTGTAAAAGTTTGTCGCCATTCCACGAGCGTACGCAATTTTGAAGAGTGACATGTTGGGTATCAATTTACTCGGCGTAACATTATCTTTCACAATATAAAATAAATTGGGCCAACTTTACCGTTGTCTTATTTTTTATTAAACAAAGTGTATTTTTTCCCCAAAAAAGTGCACTTGTAAGACTTCTGCGCAAATACGGTGTGACAGAAAGTATTGCAACGACCGCCATTTTATTCTCTAGGGTGTTATATATATATAATGTTTGGGGGTTCTAACTTCTAAGTAAAGGGAAGGAGATGGAAACAGGCAGGGAAGCTCCATTAGCATTGCTGGTTGTCTTGTCATACCAACGGGCACCACAAGAGGGCGCCAGATTCCAGAGGGAACTATAGGACTGCAGAAGGCCTGCAAAGCTGCGGCTTCAATTACCAGCTGGCGATGCCCGACGCGATCGCGAGGGGGGGTGCGCACTGAGACAGGGTACCCCAGCTGTGCCGCCCCAGGTCGCCGATTCTAGTCGCAATTGTGAACTGGCGCCCGGGGTTTGTCGAGCCCTGTTATAAAGTGTCTAGTGCATATTCAAGTGTAAAAAGGAGGGGAAGCGAGACGTCCCTGGTCACAATATATAGGTTGTAGAAGAGGTTTCAAAGAGAGAGTTGAGGGTTCTCACAGCCTGAAGGGTAAAAAACTGACAGTCCTGGTTTTGATACTCCGGTACCTTCTACCTGATGTCAAGAGCTGGAAGAGACTGTGGGAGGGATGGGTAGGATCCTTTACAATACTGGTAGCTTTGATGGAGCATCGTTTATGGAAAATGTCCGGGATGGAGGGGAGAGAGACACCAATAATCTTTCCAGCATAATGACAACAGAAACTACCCAAATGACCCTGATCAAAAGTTTACATACCCTGGTGATTTTGGCCTGATAACATGCACACAAGTTGACACAAAGGGGTTTGAATGGCTATTAAAAAGGTAACCATCCTAACCTGTGATCTGTTTGCTAGAAATTAGTGTGTGTGTGTGTGTGTGTGAGTGTGTAAGAGAGAGAGATATACAAGGTCCATGAGTTTATGGACTCCTGACAGACCCTTGCATCTTTCATCCAGTGCTGCACTGAAGTTTCTGGATTCTGAGTCATGGGGAAAGCAAAAGAATTGTCAAAGAATCTGCGGGAAAAGGTAGTTGAACTGTATAAAACAGGAAAAAGATATAAAAAGATATTCAAGGAATGGAGAATGCTAATCAGCAGTGTTCAAACTAATCAGCAAGTGGAAAATGAGGGGTTCAGTTGAATCCAAACCACGGTCAGGTAGACTAACTAAAATTTCAGCCACAACTGCCCGGAAAATTGCTCGGGATGCAAAAAAAAAAAAAAAAAAAATACCTTCAGGTGAAATACAGGACTCTCTGAAAACATGTGGTGTGGCTGTATCAAGATGCACATTTAGGATGCAGTAGAAGAAAGATGGGCTGCACGGTCGAGTCGCCAGAATAAAGCTATTACTACGCAAATGCCACAAAGTATCCCACATACAATATGCCAAACAGCAGAGAGACAATCCACAAACCTTCTGGCACAAAGTAATTTGGAGTGATGAGACCAAAATTTAGCTTTTGGGCCACAACCATAAACAATAAATTTGGAGAGGAGTCAACAAGGCCTATGATGAAAGGTACACCATTCCTACTGTGAAACACGGAGGTGGATCGCTGATGTTTTGGGGATGTGCGAGCTACAAAAGGCACATGGAATTTGGTCAAAATTGTTGGCAAGTTTAATACTGGAGGAACATCAGCCAGGAAGCTGTGCATGGGACGTACTTGGACATTCCAACATGACAATGATCCAAAACACAAGGCCAAGTCGACCCGTCATTGGCTACAGCAAAATAAAGTGAAGGTTCTGGAGTGGCCATCTCAGTCTCCTGACCTTAATATCATTGAGCCACTCTGGGGAGATCTCAAATGTGCAGATCATGCAAGACAGCCTAAGAATTTACAGTAACTGGAGGCTTTTTGCCAATAAGAATGGGCAGCTTTACCATCTGAGAAGATAAAGAGCCTCCTCCACAAATACTACAAAAGACTTTAAGCTGTCATTGATGTTAAAGGGGGCAATACACGGCATTAAGAACTGTGATATGTATACTTTTGATCAGGGTCATTTGAGTAGTTTCTGTTGCCATTATGATTTAAAAATCATTTGATTGATTGATAATAAATGGCTTCAGCCAAACACGAACCATGAGTGAATGAAAAGTGTGTGTGTTATTCATATTCTCTGAAAAATGGCCAGGAAATGAGAAATTCTGCCAGGGTATGTAAACTTATGAGCACAAATGTAGTAACCGCATCCGCTGCTGCTCTAATTCCCGTCACTGATGGCCCCTGGTCTTTCTGCGTGGGAACTGGGGTGTATGCACTGTGCTGTGCCGATCCTGTCAGTGGTGTATTTTGGTTTTGTGCTGCCCTAGGCAAGACTAAAATTCAGCTGCCCCCCATTTACATTTGGCCCAGCCGCAGTATACTGTTTTTGTCTCAGGGTCTGATGAGGAAGCTGCAGCTTTCTCATCAGACTCCGAAACAGGATTTGCCCAAGTGCCACATATGTGGTCAATGGATAAGAGGATGGGGTCAGCGGGACAAAGGACAGGGTCAGCAGGGCCGAGGATGAGGCGGTACGGGTGGGCACTGATGAAGCTGCACTGATATGCAGCGCTGATGGGCACTGAATATTAGAACACTGATGATCCGTGCCCCGATTATCAGTGCAGATGTCCCCTTTTACACTTGCTGGTTACAGGCTCTCTCCCCTCCTCACGCTGTGACAGCATGAGGAAAGGAATGCAGATATCCAGCAAGTGTGTTTAGATCGTGATCAGCTGTGATTGAACTCTTTATATATACACCCTGTCCCAGGGTGACAAAGCTCATTCACCGTACTTTACGCATGGAAGTGCATCATAGTCACCCTTGGGCAAAAAAGTGTACTAGAACTATATGACCCCCCTGATCTTCCTAACATAAAGGGCAGGTGTTCTGTAGTACACAGAGGAGAACTCAGCAGGGCTAACAATACTACTTGAGCTTTCAGTGTAGCAGAAATACAGAGCGCAGGAACTTACAAGCTTACTGGATTTCTAGCAGGAATTTTATTGGGAGAAGTTCATTGTTTTACACACACTCCCAACTGCTACAGAGGTTGGGGATGTGTGTAAATCTGCCAAGTCAATTGGCCGCTGTCAGATGAAAAATTACTGGGTGAGAAAATGCCAACATTGATGCCAGTAGACGCAATAGTAGCCTCCGACATTGGTGTCAGTGGGCACAATAGCCTCCGACACTGGTGTCAGTGGATGCTATAATCGCCCCCAGAATTAGTATTAGTGAATGCAATAATAACCTCCAGTGATGTCAAATAGACGCAATAATAGCCCCTAATATTGGTGTCACTGAATGTAATATAAATGCCTCAGACATCGGTATCAGTAGACGGAATAATAGCTCCTGATATTGGTGTCACTGAATGCAATAATAGCCCCCGACACTGGTGTCTGGATACAATAATAACCTTTAGCTGGATCGTCACAAAGGCCTGATAACCCTTCTGGGAGAAAAGAAGTCGGACGGTGTCGGCTTAAGGCTCCATTAAAACTTTTGTGACTTGTGGACACCAAAGTTGCATGACAAGTCATAGTGTATTATTTTCAATGGCACCCGTAAAATAGGTGCGACTTGGAAAAAGTGCCTGCATTACTTTGGCGCATCTTTTGATGCGATTTTGGTCCTAAAGAGTGTAAAGTCATATCAAAGACGCACCAACAGTTGCATCAAAGTCACACAGTAAATCATGCGACTTTGGAGACATGCTAATGTGAATGGAGCCTTAAGGTCTTTTGCATTGTAGAAGTTGGGTGGGGATCTGGAGTCTAATGCCCCATACACACGATCGGAATTTCCATCGGGATAAACGCTGATGGATTTTTCTGACGGAATTCCGTTCAACCTGTCTTGCATACACACTGTCACACCAAATTTTGACCATCCAAAACGCGGTGACGTACAACAAGCCAAGAAAAATTAAGTTCAATGCTTCCGAGCATGCGTCGACTTGATTCTGAGCATGCGTGTTTTTTTTCTCCGTCGGAGTTCCATACAGACAAACGGAATTTCCGATAGAATTTCTTTTCATTGGGAAAAAAAGAGAATGTTCTCTTTCTAAGTCTGTCGGAATTTCCGATGGAAAAATTCAGATGGGGCACACACATGGTCGGAATATCTGATAAAAAAATTCCGTCTGACTTTTTCCATCGGAAATTCCGATCGTGTGTACAAGGCATAAGCGTTGCTCGGGACATCTGTAGCCCTTATTCCTCTTTCTTTGTGTGATGAGTAAAAAAACGTTATAAAAGACACGTAAAGTGACTGATAGCGATTGTTTCTCAATTCCCCATTTTTAGCCATGGACTCAGCCCTAGGTTAAATGTCAGCCCACCCGGCCACTATGGGCCCCTTAAATGTCTCTCATGGATCATGGGGGTGCTACAGATATAAGATGCAACACCATGAACACTGGCCCTTAGTCAGCTGGTAAAATCAGATTTGTCCACCAAGTTATCTTCACTTTGTGGATAAATGTAGAATGAAGTAATATACACATACGGCAGACACATCAAACCAAAGATGTCTGCAAGATGTCACCCTGAAAGTCATCAACAAGTGAGCAAAAGAAGATGTCAAACTAGAATGTATTTAGTGTAAACTGAGGACATCTAGCCTGATCAAGTAGAATATCATAGGCTAAATAATATGGCAACACCGCTGACACTTTATTATAAGGTTACATGTTATTTAAAATTTCAAATGTTGGTTTATGGAATTTTTTATTTAGGAGTGCAAATGGAGTATCATTTATAGTGCATATTGGATTTAACACCAATAATGATTATGTGGCTTGTAATTTAAAGAGACAATGTTATTAGATGATTTTAATTTTGTCAACACAATCACTTACTAGATTTAGGCAGCGCTAATTAACACCGCCCCATGGGAAGGAGCGGTGACCCCTTTCACACTGAGGAGTTTTTCAGGCGGTACAGCGCTAAAAATAGCGCTGCTTTACCGTCTGAAAAACTCATGCCCAGTCTTCTCAATGTGAAAGCCGGAGGGCTTTCATACTGAGGCGATGCGCTGCCGGGAGAGAAAAAAATCTCCTGCAAGCAGCATCTTTGGAGCGGTGAGAGGAGCGGCGTGTATACCACTCCCTCCCATTTAAAACAATGGGAAACCGCGGCAATACCGCCCACAATGCGCCTCTGCAGAGGCGCATTGCGGGCGGGATTAACCCTTTAGCGGCCGCTAGCGGGAGTTAATACCGCACCGCTAGCGGCCGAATCCCGCGGCAAATCCGACGGTATAGCTAGATTAGTGTCCTCCTTTGGATCAGAGTCCATGCTTGGATAAGAGCCCCCCTTTGGATCAGAAACTTTCTTTAGATCAGAGTCCCTCTTTAGATCAAAATCCTCAACCATAAAGCCTGGTAACACAAACAGTTCTTTTTCATGCAAAAAACAGACGGCTCCGGTCGAAGCAGCTGTACTAACCATGCAAGGTTAGCTCAGTGATCTTCCCCGCTGAGCCGTTGTGTTCTGACAGGGGGATGGCCCCCCTGCCAGAACTCTCTGATCAGTACTCTGCGCCATTGGCCGAGAGTGCTGATCCGGAGTCGGTCGGCTGCTGGTTTTCCAGCATGCTAATCCGATAGACACTGAATGTCGGGCTTCTAAACGGACAGGCCAACGAATGTCGGATTTATTTTATTTTTTATCTTCTGACATTCGGCCCGCTTTATTGTGTGAGCGCATCAGATATCATGTCATGGTTGCGAGTTTTATTGTGTGCTTATTCTGGACAATGTTCATGCACAGTACAATTGCATATCATTCTCAAAGACAATTAGCAGTGCCAATTATGGTTTATCTGTTTGCCATTGTATCAATTACACCAAGTCCTTTGTGTGAAATGGTGCTTTCAAGTACAATAGATGATATAATTGGCACGACAAAACAATGCCCCAGAGTAAATTTAAGTTTCATTTACAGCTTTCTGTACAAAAGGAAATCACTTGCAAAAGTAACAGGCACAATAGTAAATTATGAGAAGCGTCTCTCACACTATAAAAAGGTAACAATAAACAAATGTTTGTTGTCCAATATCCTGAACTTTATCAGATTTCTGTGTTTGATTTTCAATTGTTTTCAGATAAAAAGAGAAACACAGTGGATTACATCTTTACACACTTGTAAAACACAATTGTATATCCATGTGTAGCACCCAACTTAATCCATTCTTACTGTGAACCAAATGCTCATAGCTAGAATCAGGGCTTTCATCTTCTGGATAATCATTTTTTTCAATAATTATCCTGGCATCCCAAGTACTAGAAGTGACCAGTGCAGCTTTACCCCATTCAAAAGAAAGAAAATGAAGAGTTTATTTCAGGACTGGGCTACACAAGTGCGATTGGTCCTTGTTTTAGATAGACTTCTATTTCAACACGCAGATTTATTTAAGCAGACACACCTAGAACCATTGCGCTGTATCATGTAATGTTATCAAAAAGCAAAGGACAAAAAGCATCTTATGTTAACATGCAAGCCTTATGCCCCGTACACACGATCGGAAATTCCGACAGCAAAAGTCCGATGTGAGCTTTTGAATGTAAATTCCGACCTTGTGTATGCTCCATTGGACTTGTGCTGTCGGAATTTCCGCCAATTAAAGATTGAGAGCTGGTTCTCAAATTTTCCTACCGGAAAATCCGATCCTCTGTAGCAATTCAGACGCACAAAATTCCGACGCATGCTCGGAAGCATTGAACTTAATTTTCTTGGCTCGTCGTAGTGTTGTACGTCACTGCGTTCTTGACGGACATTTGTTTCCATGCCTTAAAGTAGAAATTCACCCAAAGCCTACATGCAGCCACATTCTAAACATAATCCATCTAGCCCTATAAAGAAGAAATTGCTATACTTCCCTTTTCTTCCCGCACTAATCTGTCAGCGGCAGCTTTAGTGAATAAGCGTGTGCAGGAGAAGCAGCCAACAATGGAAACCCAAAATAGAGAAGTATAGCCAAAGCTCACGTTGTACTTCTCTTATGCGTCACAGGAGGGCAATTCGTTTTGCACTTCTGTGACCCATTTTCAGCAGAGAGCGAGCGGGCTGAAGTTCGCTCTCTGCTGACATCACAGAAATCGGTCTGGACTCACACCCCGCTCAGCCTCTCAGCGAGCTGCTGAGAGTCTGAGCCGGCCGCTCCCCGCCCCTTCACAGCTCAGTGATCCAGTGAGGAGGCAGAGCGGAGAGCTGATCGGCAGTGTTTGCTCGCTCAGTCCTCAGTGCAAAGGCACCGGGGGACCGATGCTCCTTCCACCTAGGTAAGTATAATGGGGGGGGGGGGGGGGGGGGTCCTTTACTTCCCTTTAAGTCTATGGGCGACATCACTTCCCAGCCATTATTGGTTCTCTCCAGCACACAGCATCTGCCACTAGAGACTGAGCCACTAGGCTTCAGAAAAGGTATGTATATTAATTTATTCTTTACTTGGCTAGATAGATTAGTGTTAGAATGTGGCTGCATGTAAGTTTAGAATTCAATTTGCTTTTTGTGTGAATATCTACTTTAATAAAGAAAAATGGGAAGAAGGGTGACCGCTCATAGCTATGACTAAGCACTGTATGACAGTGTGAAACGCGTCAGTTGTGTTTTTCAGATTTCTGCTGTGACATGTCAGTTTTGTGACCTATTTTATTAAAAAGGAACACTTTTTTGGAGTGCGGCTGTCCTAGTCTTCTTCATCTAATAAAGGAAAATGTCTGAAGAAAATATCTTTCCTAACCCTTAAAAAAGGCAAAAAAAACAAACAAACATATGTAAACTCACTTATTTCCTTTTTTCAGGAAAGCATCTACACCTCTTTGAAGCAATCTAGTATTGGTGCTAAAATCAAATTTTGAGGTTATTAATCCACTTTTTCACAGCTAAGAATGTAAAGACACTTTTTTACAACCAATGATTACATCTTCTCGAGTACAAATAAATCCTACTCAATTCGTTGTTCCTCTCCAAGTGGTTTATTCACTTAAGAGGCACCTAAATGGCATAAGATCAGTTTTTACTTTAACGTCACTTGTAGAAACATGAAGACAAATGCTGCAATAGGGAAAAAATTACTAAAAAAATACTGGAAAGTGTAAATACACTCAAATAAATCTGTAAACAGGCAAAGTTGACTGCTCAGCTATGCGCCAAGCAATGTTCACTAATCCTATGTACATTATTTTAAGTCTACCACTATAAAAAGGTATTTGTCAAATGAGGAGTGTCTTTGTCAGGTAATTAAAAAGGCAACAATTGGCTTGAGACTCGATGCCCCATCTATAGACTGTACAAGAAGCTTTTCCTGAAGAACAGTTTTTACATTTAATAAAAAGGATTACATAGCAGAAACCCAAAGTAATTGCAGAGCAAAAGAAATCCCTCAGTTACACAAATATAAAGGGGGTCAGACCTAATGTATGAATGTCTTACAAACAACTGAAGTCATTTTCCAGAGCCACCATTAAACTTTCAGAACTGGTATGATTTTTTTCACAAGGATACATTTACAGATCTCACCTCATTTCTGGCTTTTGGACGATCTATAAGAATCTTCAGTGCAAACCGCTCTTGAGTTGACTTTTTCACACATACCCTAAAACAATTAAATTAGATGATTAGATCTAAAATTGCATTGCTGCCTTTAAAAGAACCTACACGGACAATTACATGCATAGCTATTTTATAATTTAATACGATTAAAAATAAAACATGTAAGAAATGTCAAAGAGAACACAACTTTTTCTGGTTAGGCGACCAGCTGCAGGACGGAAACTCGTCATTACAGACTTATAGTGTATAAGGTTAAAAACACAAAAAACAAACACACACGTGTATGTGTGTGCAGGGTTTTTTTTTTTTTTTTGCGATTGAAAAACAACCCTTACAAGATTAGGCCAATTTGCTTTATGAGTAGAACTTTTTTTTTTTTTTTTTTTTTACCCCTTTTACCCCTTTTTCGCTCTCCCTCCAACCCCATAGTGGTGATTGGCTAAATCGCTGGAACAGCCCCCTTTAAGAATTCCTATAGCCCTGTCATATTATGCTGACTGAAGAAGATATACCTAAAATTGTCCACACTCACCACTAATGCCACTTCCTAGGGAAGAGAGTTGGACATTTTCATCAACCAAACAGTAAAGAAACCCTTTCTTAGTTTAAGATTACACCTCTTTTTATCCAAGTTTAAATTGTGGCCATGTATCCTCCAGGAAGCAGCCATACAGACGAGGCCTTCCAAAGGAATGTCTCAGTTCACAGGGGAGCATGTGAAAAGCAGAGGTTGAGATCTCAAAGTGACAGAGGAGGCCAACTAGGGGCATTTAAATGAGCAAATTCCTAAAGAAAAGCCTCGATTAAGGATTGGGAAGAGGTTTCTGGAAGATGATGAAGGCCAAAACTTGTCCCTTGAAGGGCCAGATGCTGGTCGAGACCAGAAAGAAGAAAGACCAATATATGAGCGCTATAGTATTCAGGTCCCCAGTCAGTTTATCAGGCGGATCGGGGGCTCTATTCACCCCTATGGATTTGTCACACAGGCTGCATGATACATGCCAAAGATGGAGCTAGAGTCCGAGTAGAGTATCAGTATAGGAAATCGCTCCAGGACAAGGAAAACCTATCACCATGAGCGGTGTTCTGTGTTTCCTGTAGCCTATCTGCAGAGTACATGTTATTTGGGCTTTTAATCATAATTCCCTGTGTTCACTGCTAGCGATAGACTCCCCAGGTTGGCGGAAACGCGTCATCTAAAAGGTGTGAAAAATGCCAAATTTTAAACTCCTTAGGCTAAGAAGCATTAGACACAAACTAGCAGTGGATACCACAAATAAAGTGAATAACTCCCAAATCCTCTGGCCAATAAACTACATAGCGTGCCGAGCACTGCGGATTGTATGAATAGCAAGAAAATGGTGTAAACATACAATTTTACTTTCTAGGATCCAGTGACCAAAGTAAGCATTATAGGCCAGCCCTACACCGTGGTACTGCACTTAAGATACACACTAGGTACGGACCCAAAAACCGCTAAGTAGCCGAGGGCTATATGCAGTCAGATACTGACCAAAGCTTTAGCAGAAAAATTAAATGGTTTATAAAAAAAAAAAAAAAATCTCCAACACCATGGGGCGCTAGAAAAAAAAAACCTGGAGCCTCGCAGAATGGGTGGGGTTTTACGAATACGTTGTAGCAGCAGATCTGGCAAGTCCAGTCACCTGAAGGTAGTCATCATAACCAATGGTCTGAGAATACCACTTTTGTGTCCTATACTGTATAATTAAGATACCATTTTTACATGTCTAATCATTAGGCATATCTTACAACCCAATAACAAAAATGAAATGTATTGTAGCTTACTAGTGCTTAAATTTGGTGGCTGCATTCGTTTTCTTTAGGCTTTTTTTCCCCCCTTGCATTTTCACCAGGTGATTTTATAAAGAACACACATACTGTCCTGGGGTGTTTTCGCTCACCCCTCCAATATATCCATGGAGAAAGCCATGGTTGTCACTAGGTGGTAATGATTTGAACTACAAAACAGGTCTTCTTCTCTTCATCTGCATTACGTGAAGGGCGGGTGGAATTAGTAATTTACGCAAAATAGCTTGGAAGAAAGATGTTGTGGTTTGGTTCAATCCACAAGAAGTTACACTGCATTTCTGGCAAGATCAATAGGTATTTTCTATACTTGGTAAAACTGTTCCTAGGCTGAAAGATGGAAACGAATGCAGCCACCACATTTAAAGAACCAATAAGCTGCAATATAGTGCATTTTCGCTTTAAGTGTTTATTGAAAGTTCTGTTATAGCTGTTCACCAATTAACAAAAAGAAAAAAGCCTACTGATCTTACCAGAAACCCAGTGAGCTCATTGGTTTCTGTATACACTGCTGCACTGAAATCTCAAGCAGTGTTATCAGTCCTAGATGACCTTTGTAAACCAAAGCGCACCTTCCCCTATGGGAGTTCACTGCTCGAATGCAATTACCTCTCCTAGGATCAGCTGTCTCCACAATCAAGTTGGGTTCCGGCTCTGTTTGCAACAAAGACATAGAAACAAAAAATGATGCTTGATAGCATGGAGTGCGGCTATCCTGCATCATTTTTTCGCACCTTCCGCCAAATTATGGACATGAGGTGTTCTGTAGTCCAAGCCAGGAATGGTTGACCTAGGGTGGCAACATTGCTCCTACATAGATACAGTACAATGAGTGAGCGTTGTCATTTTGGGACATAAAGTGTGTTAATGGCCAGATTACCAGATAAAATGAAGGCAAAAGAAGTATGGAAAAAAGAAAAGTATGGCAGTCAAGGACTGGTAAGCTGCAATATGTGATATTGTTGTTCTTGGCTTTAGATACACTTGTTGAAATGGTTATCCATTATATTTTACAGAAGGTACAAAAACCATACATAGCAGCTTTTCATTGATATTATGAGCACCATATGTAGAATTAAGAACAATTCTAGTAAGCTTTCTTATAGGAAGCAGGGTTTAGCATTTTATTATGCGTGTAGAGCTATGAAACAACTGCAGGGAAGGCATGGCCATTATGCATCAGAAAGGTTATTGCCGGCTAATGCAGAAATGGCACGTATCAGACGACAGGACAGGCCCTCAAAAGGAAGCATTTCTGTGCCCCGGTATAAATAGATGAAGGCTACATTACTGTCAGTGTGTGTAACCGAAGACTATAACGAAAAGGACAGGAGAGCCATGCAAATTTTAAAATATAATAACATTCATATCTACTGTCAGTGTTCCACAAGCAAAAATAAAGAAAAGGAAATATCAGCCATTTAGAAAATTAACTGTAGCTAAAAACATAGTACTCATAAGCGAAAGGGATACACAAAGCTAAATCACAAGCGCCAAGATAGTTACTATTTAACGAGCCCTACACCTAACTTTTTTCTAACCTTGACCAAAAATGTACGTATAAAAAAGACATTAATGTTAAATGCAATTACTGATAAAGACCAGCTGTGTAAAGGAAAGTTATTCTTCTCACGGCATCCATAGTAGCGCAAAAAAAAAAAAAAAAAAATTTAAATAATGCAAAATGGCAATTTTTTTTTTCTAGCTTTTTACAGAATAATCTCTTTGGCAAAATGCATAAAAATAAAAATTAAGCTGCTATGGGGTACAGCTCAATCAGATATCACTTTACTGTAATAATGCAAGCAAAATGATGAAAGTTGGGTGGCATTACAGGTTTCTGCACTTTGTAGATGCTGGGTATGCTTATTTATTACAGCTACCGATGGCAGAAAAATGGTGAGAAATGTCAGATATCCTGAAGTTGTCCCTTTTAGGTCCCTTTCACACTGCGTCGGTGGTAACGCGCTGCTATTTTTAGCGGCACTTTACGGTCAATTTTGCAATGCCATTCGGCCGCTAGCAGGGCGCTTTTACCCCCGCTAGCAGCCGAGGAAGGGTTAAAACCACCGCAAAGCGTCGCTGCAGCACCACTTTGCTGGCGGTATAGCCGCGGTGCCCATTAATTTTAAATGGGCAGGAGCGGTATACACACTGCTCTTTCACCACTCCAAAGAAGCTGCTAACAGGACCTTTTTTTTACCGTCCTTCTAGCGCACTGCTCTAGCGTGAAAGCACTCAGAGCTTTCACATTGGAGAGACAGCAGCAGCTCTTTCAGGGCATTTTGCAGGCGCTATTTTTAGCGTTATGGCGCCTCAGTGTGAAAGGGGTCTGTCTAACAATGATGTTTATCTCTATGAGAGCTTGACAGGGCTGGAGAAATCCCTGGGTGACACCACTGAAACTAAAAAGTAATTGGTAGCAGCCAACTATTTACTGAATAAATCTTTAATTTTTTTTATTTATTTCAGGTACTTATCTAGGGCCATGGATATACTCAGCACTTTAATTAAAGCGGAGTTCCAGCCTTTTTTTATGTTTATTAAAAGTCAGCAGCTACAAAAAGTATAGCTGCTGGCTTTTAATAAACATACACTTACCTGCTCCACTGTCCAGCTCCGTTCCTCTCTCCCCCCTCCCCTCTCTGCCGGCGCCTCCATTCTAACTGTGGGCACCCAGCCGTGACAGCTTTCATCTTCACAGCGGGGCACTCACTGCACATGCGCAAGCGGCGCTGCGCTACCTGAATGGACAGGCGATCGCCTGGGACCTGTCACAAGTCCCAGGTGATCGCCTACAGGGAGGGGCCGCCAAAAAGCGATATGACATATTGCCTAAGCGGTCCCTGGGCAGAAGGAGAAAGTGGGACAGGATGTCCAACTCCTCCTGAAGCCCCCACCCCCCCCCCCCCAAAAAACAATTACATGCCAAATGTGGCATGTAAGGAGGCAAGGAGTGGTTTAAGTGGAAGTTCCACTTTTGGGTGGAACTCCGCTTTAAAGTGCAAGTATACCCCCCTATCGTTTTCAGCCAAGGAAGCTGCCATCTTTGCCTTTGTTTAATCTACAACTGCCATGATGCTGCATATGTGATCAGTTATGACACCAGCCATTGGATAGTTCGAAAGTTTGGTTGAGAGCACAACCAATAGGAGTATTAAATCTCCGGCATGTGCCAGAAATTAAACTGTTTTAAGGATGGGTTTACTTCTGCTGTAATTCAGGTACTTATATAGAACCTTACATATACATCAGTCCTTACCCTAAAGGAGCTTACAAGCAAAGGTCCCGAACTCACATTCATACGTACACATACCATGCTAGTGCCAATTTAGACAGGATACAATTAACCTACCAGCATGTCTCTGGGGTGTGGGAGGAAACCCACGCAGGCACAGGGAGAACATGCAAACTTCAGGTGCCTGCATGGGTTTCCTCCTGGTACTCCGGTTGGGAGTCGAACCAGCAACCCTTTTTGCTGCTAGGCGAAAGTGTTAACCATTACACCACTGTACCACCCAACATATATATTGTACATTCACATCAGTCCCTGCCCTCAAGGAGCTTACAAAGCCAAGGTCCCCAACTCGCATTAATACATGCACTATACATGCTAGGGTCAATTTAGACAGGCGCTAATTAACCTACCAGGATATCTTTGTAGTGTGGGAGAAAACCCACACAGGCACAGTGAGAATATGAAAACTCCGGGCAGGTAGCACCGTGGTTGGGATTTGAACCAACGACCCTAGGCAGAAGTGCCAACCAGGTAGCCACTGTGCTGTCCCTTTTTACAAAACTAAAAACGTTTTGCAGCTAGAGACAGATACTCTTTAACCTTGCCAGGGTGATAATTTTAAATAAACTAAACTATTTTTTTTTTTTTTTTTAAGATAAAAATATTTATAACGGTTTTATAAGCCATTGTTAATTGCAGCTTTAATAGCTATATTAAAGCTGAACTATAATACTAATCTGTATTACATACTTATATTGGTTCACCTTGGCACAATGTAAGTATGCATATCCTATCTTGTTAGCACCTGTGAAAGCTGAAAATTACTAGTCGCTGCTACTACATTAATAGCCACAATCTTCTATGTCCTGCTCAGGTTCTATGCAAGCAACTTCCCCTATGCGCACTGACCATAAGGGTTGCTCAGCACTGCCACCATTTACAAAACCCCTTGTATTTTTCAGTAAATAGAAGGTATTCTCTGACTGGACGAGGTGGAGGTCGTGACATCAGCTACCCTCCTCTCTGACTAATCAGAAAATGCCTTGTATTGACTGACAAGTTTTTTTCGGTTGTGCGAAAAAAACCTGACAGCTCCAGTCGGGAGCCGCTGTACTAACCATGCGAGGTTAGTACAGCAATCTCCCCCACTGAGCTGTTGTGTTCCGACAGGGGGGCGCCCCCCTAGCCAGAACCCTCTGATCAGCACCCTCTGCCATTGGCACTCTATTGACATTTTGCCCGTGTGTACAGGGCTCAAGAATGCCAGCAGTGCTTAGCAACCCCTGTGGTAAGAGTGGGAAGCCAAGCAGTACCCGGAAGATCATCACCATAATTACCACTGCGATTTCCGCTCCCCCCCCCCCCCCCCATGAGCACATCAGGTGTGAAATATGCATATTTAGCAAATTCAACTTGGAATTGTCCCCCCCCCCCCCTTTCTTTCTTCATAGTGAAAGTTTATAAAATAAAGAAGCATTTGCTGAAAACTTTTACCAAACCTTTGCAAACAAGACAGATGAAAATAAGAATTATGCAGCATTAGCTAACATCCCTACATTTCAGAAGAATATAAAAAGAATGAAATACCTTACTGGACCGCTGATTCCAGCCCCAAGCTTCTGCGTCCAGTTGATGTTGTACTCTTCCAAGATAGAAGTATCCTGCGTGCAAACACACAAATAAAGATGGTAAAACAATATGCAGATAATGTGAAAGGGATTTTTGGCAACAATATAAAATATAAATGCATTTTTAGTGTATTTTCCTTTTAAAGCCACCACGTCCCAACCCCCCCAAAATTCCTGTAACATACTAAACAGTCTCCAAATTCATTTCTTTTTGTGATCTTCTGCCACTGTTCAAGTGTATCTAAAATATATAAATTTATTACATAATGCTGCTGCGATCAAAAGTTTGCCAATTATTGGCCTGTGCAATGCTCCTGTTCCCAGGTGATGCCATGGTTGCCACCTAGGGGTGCTGGTTTCCACAATAAACTACAATATGTGCCAATTCACACCTCTATGATGTGTCATCAGCAATTATACAATGTGACATGCACAAGCCCAGCCTCATTTTAATCGATTTCAATGAACTTTTACAGCAGTGAGGTCTACAAAGAACTTATAGACTGTTGCACCAAAGCACTATGAGCAATGGAAAATGTAGCTATATCACAGGTGAGAAAATTAACGTGCACCCACGTCCTGAACAGGATAGGCAGTCACTGCATGAGCGGTAGTACGTTTTAAAGGGGAGTTCTGCCAGGGGTATTTTTTTTTATTTTTTAAGCCAGCAGCTACAAAATACTGCAGCTGCTGACTATTAATATACAAATAAAAAGGATACTTACCTGTCAAGGGTCCCCACGATTTTGGCACCCGAATCCGTCCCTCAGCTCCAGCTGCAGGCGATGGTATCTTTACTAAGGGAAACAGGAAGCAAAGCCTTGTGGCTTCACAGCTTGTTTCCTGCTGTGCATGCGCGAGTCGCGCTGTGCTTCCTGAACGGTCCTACTGTCTTCTGGGACCTGTGTGTCTCCCAGAAGGCAGTGGGGCGGGGGAGCGACCGGACATTGCGTAGTTGGATCTTTCCCCGGAAAGTGGGAGCAGATACCTGGATTCGACCCTGAAAGGTGCCAAATGTGGCACTGGAGAGGGGGGAGGAATCCGATCCACGGAAGTTCCATTTCTGGGTGGAACTCCACTTTAAAAAGGAATACATAATGAATATTAGATTTTTTTTTATAAACAAGGCAAATGATTCAAATAAAGAGAAATTGAGGAACAATAATATGCATTTTACTATGAGACTTAAAGTGGGAGTTCACCGATAAATGCTGTTTTTTGCTCTTCTACCCTTAGATGGATGCTCATTTAGTCTAGGGGAATCAGCTAGTTGTTTTAAAATCCGAGCATTACTTACCGTTGTAGAGGGCGATCTTCTCCGCCACTTCCGGGTATGGGTCTTCGGGACTGGGCGTTCCTTCTTAATTGACAATTTTCTGACAGGCTTCCGACGGTCGCATCCATCGCATCACGAGTAGCCGAAAGAAGCCGAACGTCGGTGCGGCTCTATACTGCGCCTGTGCACCGACGTTCGGCTTCTTTCGGAAAATCGCGACGCGATGGATGCGACCGTCGGAAGCCTGTCGGAAGACTGTCAATCAAGAAGGAACGCCCAGTCCTGCAGCCCATACCCGGAAGTGGCGGAGAAGATCGCCCTCTACAACGGTAAGTAATGCTCGGATTTTAAAACAACTAGCCGATTCCCCTAGACTAAATGAGCATCCATCTAAGGGTAAAAACAGCATTTTACCGGTGAACCTCCGCTTTAAGTTCTACCTTAAGCATCTTTAAAATCTGAACTTCTGTGCCCACACAAGAAATTTGCACAATTTCCCCATCAACACAGAGTGGGGAATGAGCAAAGGTCTTCTCCCGGCAGGGGTGCGGGGCAAGCCTCTAGTTATAATCGTAAAAGAATCCGGCAGGCTGGTTATACCCAAGTTGATCGATTGATCAACTTGGTGCATTCAGCCTGCCCATTACCAGTTCGAATCTCAGCCGGTTCCTGCTGAACCGGACGAGATTTGGACCGTGTATAGCCGGTCTATAATGGAAAGCCTGTCTAGAGCTCATCAGTTTATAGTCCGGTCTGCAACAAGATGTTTGTTCCCAATACTAAGGGATCAATTTACTAAGAATATACCGCATGAATATTTGCCTTTAAAATAAAATAATTCATGCGGTACCCATCTCAAAAGCAAAAAAAAAATGCATCATTTAACAGATGTGTTAAATATGTGTATTACAGTATTTAGCACCTGCATATTTTTATGTTCTTTAAGTTATTCATAGGCTGAAGCTTTTTTTTTTACCAGCAAGTCAACTGACCAAAAAAAAAAAAAGAAAAGAGAAACAGCTTCCCTTATCCACACATTCGAGATGAGGGACTCTGCCCCGGTTTGCAATTATATTCTGACACTGGGGACACCTCTAATGTCAGAATACACTGATCAGTGCTGATCTAAGCAAAAATTCCAAACAAGCCCATTTGAGAGCTGTGGGTCCTTAGATCAAACAGGAACGGCTGTGGATGGATGGAAATCTGGCCGTTCCCTGCTGAACCAGCTGAAATTCAATCCATCTATGGCCAGCTTAACATGGCATTAGAGCAAAATTGTTCTATGAATGAAGGCACACAGCAATATTGTGAAACCATGAAAACATTTACAGAACAATCTCCTAGTGAAATGTTACTGTTTAATTACATTCCTGAGCTCAGGGCAGAACATTTCCACACTGAGACCTGTTGCACGATCGACATAAAAAAAAATGTTGCTTTTATGGGCATCTTTTTTTTTTTTTTTTCGTCTCTAAACACGCCTCTATTTTAGCCTGCGTTTAGCAGGAGTGCTTTGGAGACAAAAGAAAATGCACAACGGGCCTAAGCGCTAGACATTCATTAATTTCAATTACCAGAATACATTAACCCATTTATGCCTAAGGTTGAATTTTTTTTTTTTTTATTTGCGCAAAAAAAAATAAAAAATCATATATATTACCTAGAGTAGTAGGATATAAATAACTCCCACATTACTACTGTTCCAATATTGGAACAAGAGGCATTATTGGGTATATATTCTGGCCGTTGCAATGAATGAGCACCCAAAATCTCAGGATTGTGCGATGTTGATGTAACCTGCAGATAGCACAGGGAATGGGGGACAGAAATCACACTCTGTGCTTTGGATTAAGACAAGTCTACACTATAGGATATGCTCTGAATGGAACCACGATTAATGAAAAGTTGTCCTTTAGTTAATGGGACACGTACGAAAAGTTCTGGAAAATATGGCCACCATGGCATTCATATTCTCAACTGAAACAAAGAGCCCTGAGCCTTTGGCAGGCAATACTTGATAACATTTTCTTCCCCTCCGACAGCATACAATGATCACTGCTGGTGGCTATAGCCACCGGTAATGAAAAATTAATCGCCTTTAGTACAACCAGACTGCCCACAGATGGATCGAAATTCGGCCCATTCCTGCTGAACTTACAAATTTTGTCTATGGCTGGCTCTTGACTGGTTAACATCTTTCCGCAACCTGTGGGGGTAAGAATCCTCTCCTTCCAATTTTCACCTTCCTTTCCTCTCCCACCCACACCCCTTGTACTCTACTTCTTGCTCAAACTTCCCTTTTCTCTTTCCTATTTTCTATCTTTCACAACTTCAGCTGTGCCACAGCATCATAACTAGATACTACTGGCCAAGCCCACTACCTCACAAATAGATTTCCAACGTCGGATACTTCTGCTCCCATTGTAACTCGTTTTCCACCTTGAGCAATTATCAGTTTTCTGTTTGTTTAACAAAGGGCAATTTACCGTTAGGCCAGCCATACACAGAGCAAATTTGCTTGATTCCCCTATCAACACAGACAGTGTTAATACGGGATTCCCTCCTGCGGTGCAATTGTCTTGGGGGAAGCAGTCCCCGCCGGAGAGGACAGCGATTATCCCTACCGGCTATAGCAGCCGCTAGTGATAATCGCAAGAGAATCTGGAAGGCTGGTTGTACCAAAGTTGATCGATCAACTTGGTACATTGAGCCTGCCCATTAACAGTTCTAATCTCGGCCGGTTTCTGCTGAACTAGCTGAGATTCGAGACGTGGATGGCCTGCCTTATTATGAAGGCCTGACATATGTCTTTAAGAAGTGGCACTTCTCTATATATTCTGCTGTGTTTAAAAGATGCTGCCTCGGTGAATGCAGCATCAGAACGATGCTGCATCCGTCCCCCGGCGTCTCTGCACTGAGAGCCGAGCCACAGAACACGGCTCGGTCTTCACTCCTCTCTGAGCGGAGCGATGCTCTACTTATCAGTGCTCATTGGAGCGCTGAGCCGTGGAGGAGCGGGGAGCAGCTGTCTCAGCGGCTCTCTGAGATGCTGAGACTGCCATCAATCAAGGCAGCTGGTGGTTCCAGACGTGGAAGTGGGGATGACGCAATGTGTCGACTGATGGCAGCTACATCAGAGGAGAACGGACTTCAGACCACTCTCCGCTGAAAACGGGTCACAAGGAGTGAATAACGAATTGCACTTCTTTGACCCAGAGGAGAAGCCCAGCCTACAAAGCTCAGGCTGGACTTCTCCTTTAACTTCTGTGGGACCTCGCCCCCACTGTTTTTGAGCCATTTTAAAACTGTCAAACATAATTGAATAAGAATGCCCTGTTCATTCTTCATGTCAGATGTTTACAACCACTTTAATGATTTAGATCATTTTTTTGTGGCATTTACCTCACATTTTTACCAATATTGTGGTATTAATCTGAAATTCGATTTATGGTACACTTTGATGAATAGATTTTTCTGTTTCTATTGTATGCATTAAGAACCCCCACCACCACCAAATGCTGCATGCTATAAAATGGAACTGAATTTGTATATTCAAGTAACTTACTGTCAGACCACCCTTCCTTCACAGGAATAGTGCAATGCCCGCTATGCCCTCTGGGTACTGAAGAACGTTCATGTCTCTCGACGAATGAAAACCAAATTCACTATAGTCACTTTTTACCCAATCTAAAGGCCCATACACACGATCAGACTTTTTGACAACAACGATCCAACGGATTTGATTCGGAAAATCCGACCGTGTGCATGCTCCATCGGACAATTGTTTTCGGTTTTTCCATCGGACAAACACTCGCTGTGCATGCTCTCAAACTTTCCGGTAACAAATGTCCAATGGAGGGTAATCCGATCGTGTGTACACAAGTCCATCGGACTAAAGTCCAAACTACAATCCTCCCCCCCCCCCCCCCCCCACTACTCCGAGGTAGAGGTTATCACCCGAACCTAATATGTGAAATGATGTGTTCTATGACTTGATGTGACTGTATCACTGTACTGTAAACCAGCCAAATTCTGTATTGAGATAATGGAATACTTCATGTATGACATTATTTGTTCTGTGTTGTATAGCTGCAAAAAAATTTCTTTTTTCTATGTTTGTATGTCTAAATGTTTCTCCTTCTGGAGACAAATAAAAACGTTTCTGTAAAAAAAAAGAAAAAAAGTCCAAACTACAAAACACACATGCTCAGAACCAATGCTAAAGATCAGACAACAATAGCAGAAGTTGCCCAAAGGGTGGCGGTAAAGAGCTGAAAAACCTTTGGATTTGGTGAATGTTGGCTAAAAAAGTTCTGCCGTGTGTGTATGCATACCAAGTTCACAGCCAAGGCTCCTTTGGACCAAAACCCATGGTAAAGTCAGATGTAAGTCTAATTGTGTGTATGTGGCTTTAGGCCTGGTTCACACTGCTGCAAATTCTATTGCGAATTTGAGCCGTTGCGATTTTTCAAATTCACAAGTCATTAAAATAACATTGTTTTCCATTAGTGCAGTTCACATTAGTGCGGTGCGAATCTAAGCTGTGGGGGAAAAAAAAGGGCCCTGTGCGAGTTTGATCCGTGTGCGATGCAAATTCAGCTCTATTGACTGGCATTCCCTGAAATCGTGGCCGTGAATCGCGGCAAAATCGCAGCCGTGTGAACCTAGCCTGAGACAGCATTATTTCCTTGCAACAGTTAAAGTAGTCCAGGCACATATTAAAAGAAACTTGCCTTCATTTGGTACAGACTATGAACACTGATGTTGGGAAAACCTTTAAGCCCTAGGACAAAATGTTCACCCTTTCTGTATCGCCTCTACCACAAAACTACATGGCTGAACTTTCTTATATAAAAGCCTGGATGAGGGTAATAGGATCCTCTTTAACAAAAGGAGCAATGGACAGAATCTTCTTCTCATGTTTCTCAAAATCAAAATATCTCCTCCTTGGAAAACATTTATAAAACACTACTTAGTCTGCACTTACCCAGTGCTAGAAGAATTAAATACATCCCTTGCTACTACCCCTAATGCTAAAAACCCTGGAAGGCCCTGTTTCAAGTGTCCACGATGTCCCCAAAAAAGCTCATGTTCTGATCTTCCAATATTCAGTGCGACTGAACCATTGGCAGAGACTGGGCTCCCAGAAGGTCAAAAAACATTCTCAAAAATATATATAAAAACAAAAAGTTACTGTATTTTCCGGCATATAAGACGACCTTTTGCATGTAAAAAAAAATGACTCAAAACTCGGGGGTCGTCTTATACGCCAGTACCTGTCTGTAAGGCTGCGGGCGTCCATTATTCAAAAGCCGCGCCTCATCCTAAGGCTGTTCCGTGATAGGCGGAACACTCATTTTCCCAGCAGAGCCTCTGTTCAGTGTTCCGCCTATCACGGATGCCTTCTCATCCTCGACCTCGGACGAGAGGACATCTGTGATAGGCGGAACACTGAACAGAGGCTCTGCTGGGAAAATGAGCGTTCTGCCTATTACGGAACAGCCTGAGGAGGAGGCGCGGCTTTTGAATAATGGATGCCCGCAGCCTGAGAAACTCTGCAAACAGGAGAAGGGAGGGAGATCGTCGAGGCAGGCATACTGGCTCAGTGAGGCATGTAATGTAATGGCTCAGCGAGATTTAAAAAAAATAGGATTTTTTGTACTCACCGTAAAATCCTTTTCTCTGAAGTCCATGGACGGACACAGCTCCTTAAATCTTGACAAGTGGGTTATGTTCCCTGTTTACAGGAGAGGACTAGGCAGAAACATGTTAAATAGTTAAATACATGTTACATTAACAGAGTTGAACAGCCCCGCCCAGGGGGCGGTCCCTCCAGACATAACCCTCCTCACTGCAGCTTGCAGCCTCAGTTCGTAACAAGCAGTACAAACCTAAAAAGGAGGGGTGGGAGCTGTGTCCGTCCATGGACTTCAGAGAAAAGGATTTTACGGTGAGTACAAAAAATCCTATTTTCTCTTATCGTCCATGGACGGACACAGCTCCTTAAATCTTGACAAGTGGGACGTCCCCAAGCAGTGTCAAAAAACGAGGGGTGGGAAATATATCAGTAAAAACAATTTTAACTTCACCCCAAAACAAGCAGAGCTCCTCAACGGAGGAGGTGCAACTTTAAACAGCCGCCGGCAAAAACTAGCGGCTGAAAAAAACATCATAAGATGCACTCACAGCAACCATGTAAATTCTGGAAAAAGCGTGAACAGACGAGCAAATCGCCGCCTCGCACACCTGTGAGACCGACGCATGATGTCGGGAAAAAAAAAAACCCAGGAAGCACCAATTGCCCTGGTCGAAAGTGCCGTGACCGGAAAGGGGGGCCCGCCCTTAGGAGCATAGGCCTGTATGACGGCCTGCCCGATCCACCGAGAAATGGTGGTCAACGAGACCGCCAGGCCCTTTTGTGGACCAGACACCGACACAAAAGAGAGTCAGAAGCTCCGAAATGGAGCCGTAGTAGGCTGGTATACCCGCAAAGCGCGTACCACGCCTAAAGTATGAAAGGCCGAAACCTCCTTCGGAAGAAGGGAAGGTCGCGGGCGCACCATCACCTAATCCTTATGGGGGATCAAGCATGGCGGCTTGCAAGACAAGACCGCCAACTCAGAAACCCCTCTAACAGAGGTAAAGGCCACTAAAGGGGCCACCTTCTGAGATAGTGTCAAGAGAAAATCTCTCTGATGTTTCCAAAAGGAAGGTTCCTGAAGAACCGAGAGCACCAGAGTCAAAACTCATGGGGGAAGAGATGGGCCAAGAGGGGAAAGTATATGACAAACCCCTTGCACACAAAAAAAGGGGACCCACCAGGGAACGGGCCGCAAAAAGGCCACTAAAAGAACACAGCCAAGGCTGAAATCTGCCCCCAAACGGTGCTTTAAGCAATTTTTAGATCCAATCCAAGCTTTAAAAACAGCAGGACCCTGGACATTGAAAGTACGCCCGTGGACGTCACTCCATCCCTTCGCACCAAGAGAGGTGCGACGGTAGATCCTCCGGAAGAAGACTACGGTGCCCTGTTGAGATGACCGAGTCAGACAGACCCTGGTCACCTAAAGTCTGGCTTCCAATAACCATGTTAAGCAAGTCAGTGACTGTACAACAGGAGGAAGTATGGGACCTTGAGACAGGAACCTCCTGCCCTGGCAATCGCCAGGGTGCCTCCGCTACCAGGCGCCCGATATCAGCGTACCAAGGACGCCGAGATTAATCTGGAGCGATTAGAATCATCGGGATCTCCTCAGCATCCACTCTGTGGAGCGGCCGAGGAAGCAACTACCATGGAGGAATGGCAAAAAATCACCGATACAGACAACACAGGGCCACCAGCGCGACTGACGCGTCTGTACAAGATCACTAGACCTGGCCACTAACTGACACCCTTGCGGCGGAGACAAGCTGCCAGGAGATCCATGCCATGTGAGGCTCACCTCCTGCAAGGGAGCCGAAACACCCCAAGCACAAAGACCAGTCGCCCTGGTCCAGCATCTGGCGACTCCAGTAGTCTGCCTGCCGGCATACCTGATGGTAGACTGAAGCCACGGCCGTGGCGTTGTCCGGCTGAAACCAGATTGGTCGACCACAAGGAGAAGCATAGCCTGATCGCCTAAAATAGTAGGACAATGAACAGTAGGTCTTCCACCAGGCACTAGCCAGGCCCGACCCTGGGTAGCTACCGAGACCAGACACATTCAAGGAGGTGTGGTCATAGGTCCACGCAAGTCCAGCGACTCAGGGCCGACTGGACCCCCCAGTTTTGTGAACCTCCAGGTTCACAACCCGTGAGCTGGCATTCGTCGTAAACACCGACCACTGGAAGGAAGGAACAACTTCCCGGACCGAAGAGTCGGGAATCTCTGTCACCAACTCAGAGAGACTCTGACTAGGTGGCGCACAGGAATCTAATGATTTCAGAGACAAGAGATTTTTACCACCTGGACAGTAGTTCCACTGGAAAACCAGGGTGTGGAACTGGGCATACAGTACCACCTTGAAGGAGGCTACCCACAGACCCTGAACCAGCAGGCGCCCGGAGAGAAGACCGATTGCGTGATGCCAATACCTTCTCCGCAGACTGAAGAGTCTGCAATTTCTCCAGGGGAAGAAGGACCTTGCCACTGAGGAGTCTGGATCAACACTAGATACTACAACGCTGAGTCGGAACCTAGCATGCCCATAATTTGAACCCTGGGTCGCACACATGTAGGGCAGGCTTGCTGCCACTGAGCTACACTTTCTGGCCTAAACGTTTAACATCCACCCGAATCTTCGGAGGGTCTGAATGGGAATAACCCATCCACTAGGTCGGAGACAGAAGCTGCTCTCAGAAGAAAGTCGTCAAAGTAGCCAATGAGGCAAAGCCTCGCTGTCCCAACAAAATTCAAATAAGTGCGAGCTCCTAGCTGAAAACTCATGGTGCTGACGCCAGATCAAAAGGGAGGGCCACAGGCTGACAGAGACCCTTCTCTCATCACGAAGCACAGAAAAAAACACTGTGACATGTGCAAAACGGGACATGCATGTATGCGTCCCTGATGTCCGAGGACGTCAGGACATCCCCCGGATGAAGCGCAGCTACCACCGAACAAATGGATTCCATGCGGAACTACCCGACGTTCACAAAGGTATTTAGGGCCTGAGGCCCATAGAAAACCCCAAAACTCTCGTCCTGCAGGAAAGGTAAAATTACCTTGCAGCTTAGCAAATCCCACACTGCCCAAGGCAGACCGACGTGCCGGGAGGGGAAGACACAAGGACAGAACTTTGTTCTGTGGATAGGAGGAAACCCTATCTAGTACTCCGAAGAGACCACCTCGCAGACCCACTAGTCGGAGAGCAGGGAGGTTTCACTGAATTGTGGACCTGCAAGCCGCCCCTCCCACCTAGAGACAGGGAGGGAAGGCTATATACATTGGCAGGATTTGGGTGCCGGCGTGATCGGCTTATGCACCCAGGGACAGATTAGTCCCCCAGCTGGGCCTTTGACGGCCTGGGAGGGTTGCCCCTAAATAATACACACACATAGTGTGTATGTATATTATGTAGGTGTATGCACACATGTCTTTGGAGGAAACCGGAGTACCCGGAGGAAACCCACACAGACACAGGGAGCGACAATGCAAGCTCCAGGCAGATTGGCGTCAGTGTGCAGATTGGCGTCAGTGTGCAGATTCGAACCAATGACTCTTTTGCTGCCAAGTAATGGAGTTAAGCACTACACCACCGTGTGCATAAAACCATTCTGAAACAGACGCCCTGGATAACAAGGGCGCAGCATTCAATGAAGCATCACAGACCTATATGAGGCCCTGGACCAGCTGGTCCGCTAGGCTAATAACCTCAGGAGAGAGTCGGTGCTCCTCCACTGTCTGGTGCAAAATGCTCACTCTGTGAGTTGTATACAGCACTAGGGGTCAGGACTACTCCAAGATGGCCGCCGAGCGTTCAGAACGCGGCCACAGGAAAAAGGCCAGCACAATGTAAGCTGCGCCATAGCGTGGCTACGACAAAATGGGCGCCAATGGGAGTTTTCAATGTAATTGAAAAATCTCCTAAAAAATAGCGCCAGCGACCACTGAGACCCCAGTGTAGTGGCCACAATAGGCCGCAAGCCAGACCCCAGCATGGTAAACATGGAACGGGTCAGTACTTCGGATCTTCTATCAGTCAGATCCATACAAGCGGGGGTTCCCGCCAGGCGGTGAGGGACTACAAATGCCCTCAGTGGCTTTTCTCATTCCGCATCTCAGAAATTATCAAAGAAGGGCACAGAAGGAAAAAACCTACACAGCGGTCTGATTTGTGTGATCCAAAAAAGACCGAGCCCTCAGCGGAAACCCAGCTGCACTATGCAGCTTAGGAGAGTCCCTTGAAACAGTAAAAAGCGCACCCATAAATGCCTTATTCTGCCTTTTTTTTTTTTTTTTTTTTTTTAACTAGGTACCTAGTCCATGGCTCCATAACAGAGCATTCCCCAGGGGATAACGGGGGAAGGGGGCACTCTTACCGCCCGCCCGCAGTCCACCCCCACCCTGGCACAAACTGTGTCCAGGACTAAAAATAAAAACTCTGTGGGAATCCCAGGTGCTAACACCTGCTGCCACCACCAGCATGTGGGGAAGGACCCAGATACTGACTCCAATATTTACATATAGTGTGTATTAGAATATGCACACCTGTCCATACAAATAGACAAAAGCTCCTAGAGCCCTATTCAGGGCCTCTCACCCACTTGCTGCGCTGACCAGGGGTAACCAGGGGACTCCCTCAGGAGGAGACTGCCCAGCGCTGCCTGTGAGGAAAAGAACCGTGAGGTAACTTTTGCAGGGACCTGTGTTTAAACAGGAAAAGCCTCCTAAGGCTGTTTTATTTAAGGATAAGACACAGATACAGCATAAAAAGCAAAACCGTTACAGGTGTCACCAATCAGTCAGCGTCTGCTGAAGTATAATCATAAACATCTGTGCTCATCACAGGGCTTTTTACCTCACAGGAAAGCCCAATACAAAAAAGAAAAAACACAGGCCAGATAACACAGTCCCCTCAGGAAGGCCCCCTCCCCCCTGACAGCGGCAATGTTAGCAATGCAGCAAGGGAAAGGAGCAGGGAAGTAAGGGGAAGGGACCCCCGAACCCCAGGAATGCCCAGCCGTACCAACCCACCGAAGCAGGAGGGACTGTACTTACCCGTCCAAGCGAGGACTCGCTGACGCATTCCTGACAGAACTACAACCGAAATGGAGGTAGCTGTCGGCCCGGTCCACTGTGAGTGAGACAACACCACAGCCCAGTCATATGTGGACCTCGGAGCAAAGCTCACCGGCCACCTCAGGAGTCATGAGGTATGGCGTGGCAGACCAAGCCTCTTTGCAAAGGTGTGCCCACGCTTGCTGGTCGGACTGAGTAGACTACAAGGATCTATAATATCCAGCCTGTCTCTCAGCCAACAGTTGAAAGAAGATTCTTCAAGAAAAAGTAAAGTAAAATAAAATAAAATTTCTCCTCAGGGCGCTGGGCCCAAAGGGAGCCATACGTCCTTCTCCTTTGCTAGGCAGAACGAAACTGAGGCTGCAAGCTGCAGTGAGGAGGGTTATGTCTGGAGGGACCGCCCCCTGGGCGGGGCTGTTCAACTCTGTTAATGTAACATGTATTTAACTATTTAACATGTTTCTGCCTAGTCCTCTCCTGTAAACAGGGAACATAACCCACTTGTCAAGATTTAAGGAGCTGTGTCCGTCCATGGACGATAAGAGAAAGCCTTATTCTGTCAGCGGTTGTCCTGGCTACCCCTCAGCTTCTAGACCAGTGGTTCTCAACCTGGGGGTCGGGACCCCCTAGGGGGTCAAATGACAATTTGCCAGGGGTCACCGGATCTTGGGCAGTCCCTGGAGCCTGTGGCCGCCCATTCAGTTCACGGCATGGCTGGGGGGCAGAGACTAGAGGTCAGCTGACTGGTGAGAAATGTGAAGTGGGAGGGACTGGAGGAGACCCTATATTCTGATTTCGGCATAGGTGTCACTGCTGCGAGACACCACAGAGCTGGAGACACATTAGGTAACACTACCTGTGATTAGAGTTGCCATTTAGAGTCCCCACTACAGTTCTCAGATCAGCAGGTGATCTTGATCAAGAGCACCCAAGTTGGCTGATCAGAACTCCCTGCCAGCACTGCCACTCATCCCCCCCTAACCACCAAAAAGGAGTAAGAGAAAGAATAAAAATAGAGAATACATGGAAGGGAGAGGAAAAAAGGGAGAGAAAGAACATGAAATATGGCTAGAGAGAGGGTTGGGGAACAAAAAAACAAGAAATTAAGATAGAGAGATAAAAGGGAAAGAAAGGAGAACATAGATGGAGTGGTACATCCTAAAAGGTACCAGAAGGTGTTTTAATACTGTATGAGTGGAAGGGACGCAGGGAACCCTAAATGTCCATGGGTTAGGGGCAAATTACTTGTCTTGCCTTGGTTGCTGACAACCTGGCCTGCGAAAATTCTACTGTTAGGGGTCCCCACAACCTGGGAAGTTTTATCAAGGGGTCATAACACTATTAAGGTTGAGAACCACTGTTCTAGACAGACTAGTCGGAGGGGGGTCGTCTTATACGGTGAGTAAATCCCAAAACCAACATTTTAGCTGGAAAATTAGGGGGTCGTCTTATACGCCGGCAAATACGGTAAGTGCCGGTGATCTGTCGATATGGTTCCTCCTATCGATATGGTTCCCCCTTGACTGCGCAGGCGCAATCCGAGCCGACAGAAATCATCGAACCTGATCAGCTGTTTTCAATTGTACTCGCCCCTCAGTTGTTATTGCAACAGGTCCAGGGCAACGTGGACCTCGTAAGTGGCCAGTCGGCCTCACGTCCTCGCTTCGCTCGCTCAGCCTTTTTTTAACATGCTCCAAGTCCACAGGGATGGTAAGGAATGAGCCTGGTTGCCGCCCCGAGCCACGTATGCGCCGTGTACACCTGAAGAACAGCTGATCAGGTTCAGAGATTTCCGTGGGCTCCTATTAGAATGGGCGCTCCTATTAGAACGGTTCCATAGTACACAACGGAGCGCGACTTGTCAGGCGGCCAAGTCGCCTGACAAGTCACCTGTGTGAATCGGCACTAAAGCTTTTCTTCTTGACAAAAAATAAATAAAAAAATGTCTTAAAATGTTTGACATCAGTAAATCACTCACTTTTGCTCGTTAGGAATGGACCATGCCATCTCAAACCTCTGAATAGCTAACAATAATACAGACTGCCAAAAATAAACTGCTTTGCCCCTTTCCCTTCGACTTATCAGCCTTCTCCCTGACCACCTACACCTGTCTTTTCCTTAACACCCCCCCTCTTTTTCTTACCATGCTACGCCTGCCTTTTTCTTTCTTTGGATGTTCCCTTCACCACCCTCTACCCATTATTTTTTTGCGGTCTGCATTTCCTCTCCTATTTGGTCTGGTGACCATTGCCATTGGGACAATTGGAAATCCAATTTCTTGAGCTGTTACCAGAACATGAACAGCGGGGAAGTCTTCCAGTGAGAACACATGTTGCGTTCACTCATGCCTCTTTGGGAAAGGATGGGAACGGAAATCTCCCCAATGGGACACAGGTTACAAAAACATAACCCGAAAAGAAGTCTGGGCTTCCAGCTTTCATTTAGATTTGCCAGGCTACGATCAGTTCAGAAGGGTTAGCATAGCAGTCCTTTATAAACTGTTAGTTGATGCCTCTTGTAACTTATCTTACAATTGGCCTGGGAAAAGGATTTGAGAACAGCATTAATTAGGAAGACTGGAGGGACAGGTCTTCCAGATTTCATAAAGGAATTCTGAACATATTAATAGAAAATAACTAAAGTTTTTTTTTCTAGATTAACAGCTTTCTAAAAAATATCTAGGCTCATCTCCCCCATGTTTTTTGGGGATGTGGCCAAGTGGGAATAATGTTCCACACATGGTGGACTTGCCCACAGGTCAAGCACTTTTGGATGAGGGTCCAATATATTCTGTAACTGTGGTGAATACTACTGAGAGTGCTTGGGTCGCCCTATTGAACAAACCCATAGACAATAACCCCAGACACACTTAAAGGTTAATGTATTATATGCTCCCAACGACTAAAATTGTGAAAGCCAAGGCTTGGAAGAATTAAGCGATAAAGGACAAGTCTATGAAACGTAAGCCGACATGGATCATGCTTATTAAAACAATGATCAGTGTATTTAAGGACAACATTCAAAGTTTGAGAGGGTTTCAGATTCTTGGAAACTTTATACAACCCCCTCTCTGAAAGTAGACGTTGAACTGGTCGTGTACAGAAGGCAACCACTTCTCTTTTTGTTTTTCTTTATTAACTTTCCTCTATCCATTTTTCCCCGATTGATACCCTAAGAAATTTTTTTTTATTGTATCTAATCCATGTGGTTATCGGAGGATGCTCCAATTCCTTGAGTTCCAATAAAGAGCGAATGCCCTAGTTATTCAATTTTTGTTGATTACTACGGAATTAAATCTCATATGTATAATGCTGCGTACACACGACAGTTTTTCGGGTTGTAAAAAATTAAGTTTTTCAGGCTCTAGAAAAAAAAAACATTTTTTTTCAACCCGATCATTAAAAAAGGCCTTGCCTACACACGATCGTGAAAAAAAAATGCTCTAGCAAAGCGTGGTGACGTACAACGGCACTATAAAAGGGGAAGTTCCATTCGGATGATGCCACCCTTTGGGCTGCTTTAGCTGATTTTGTGTTAGTAAAAGAAGATTTGCGCTTTTCTGTCTGTTACAGCGTGATGAATGTGCTTACTCCATTAGGAACGATAGTTTTACCAGAATGCGGCATTAGGATTCCTCCAGGAGATATGTTAAATTACATTTTATATACTTTTGTAAAATGTATCCCCCCATAATAAGTATATTGTATTGTATCTTGATATGGAGGATGATAGTGTTGGAAAAATTGTCTTTCCTTTCTTTATCATTCCTTTATGTAAAACACATTTAAAAAATAATTTGTAAACACCCATATACACACACCCTAAAAAAACAAAAACACAATCAGACTCACCTAGGTGGCTGCAGCACCAATCCCAGCCACTTCTGTCCCCCACTGCCTGAGAACTGAGCTATCAAAGACCACCAATTGCTCAGTTCTTGGTCTACAGAAGGGATCTTAAACTGGTGGCCCTCCAATTGTTGCAGAACTACAAGTCCCATCATGCCTCTGCCTGAGGGAGTCATTCTTGTAACTGTCAGCCTTGCAATGCCTCATGGGACTTGTCGTTTTGCAACAGCTGGGCCACCAGTTTGAGACCCCTGGTCTATAGCCTGCAGAGAGCTGATGACCTTCAGTCACTATCTCTGCTCTGCCCCTCCAGGGCTCACTGGAGCGCTGGGCTGTGGAGGGGGCAGGAGAGACTGGCTCAGGATTTCAGTGTCTCGCTGAAAATCTTCTTGCTTCTGGTCCAGACACTGTGGTGGATCCCAACTGTAAAGTCAGGATTTTTCCAGAACCTGGACCGACAGAGTCATGCTTATAGCTGGCTGAAAACAAGTCACCGGGAACTGCATTCCTGTGTTCCATAGGAGAAGCATAGCCAAAATAGCTTTGGCTATACTTCTCCTTTCAAGATGAATTCCAGGTATGCTATGTATTACATACCGTGGAACCTTGGATTACGAGGATAATCCTTTTCTGGAGAATGCTCGTAATCCAAAGTACTCGCATATCAAAGCGAGTTTCCCCATTGAAGTCAATGGAAACGAAAATAATTTGTTCCGCATTGACTTTAATGGCATGCAATACCACATGCGACCAGAGGCGGGGGGTGCCCGAGAGCCTCGGAAATGGCCGAAAAGACCAGTGGACACCTCGGCAAACGTTGGAAACACTGTTCCCCAAGATTTGCTGAGGTCAACAGAGCTGTCCTCATTACTTTTCGTGCATTGCTCGGCACCAGTGCCCCCCACCTCAGGCCAAACGTGGTACTGCACACTGCTTTGGCCTGAATCATGCTCGTGCTGCGAGACAACACTCGCAAACCGAGTTACGATTTTTAAAAATACAGTGCTCGTACTGCGAAACGCTCATTAACCGCATTACTCGCAATCCGGAGGTTCCACTGTAGTTGCAATGGTCCAGGCAGGACAAATTTAACTATGTATATACCATACCTGGCCGAAGCCCCTGAAAGATGGAAATCACTGTAGTAGGCACCACTACTTCACTACTTCTGGATCAACTATTGGTATAGAATTGGGATTGTACGATATCTTTTATTTATTTTTTGTGTCTTTTTTCAACCTAACTATGTAACTTCAGTGATGTCCTCTTGTCTCTGGGTCCCGTAGTGGGTGACTGGCCTGGTGCAAAGTGAACATAGGAGGTTGGCTGCTCTACATTACATTTGATGAATGTGGATGAGGTGGAAAGGTGGGGCAGAGATGACACAACTATCGCATGTGCACATGAAAAATCATGCAAAAGGTATCCTGTGCTAGAATTCCTGCATTAATACAATGATAAATTCCACCTGTTCCGCTAAATACTGGTTTGCTTTCTGTGCTCCATAAACCTAACATTTGATTAGCATGTCCACTAATTTTTAGGGAGATAACCGCAACATTGTTACTTTTTGAAGCTGATCTACCGACAGAAAAAACGAGCATTTTTCTATTGTCCAGATAGTGGACGGCGTTCATGCAACACACATAAGAGAGGCACAAATTTTGGATGAATACATCCAAGTACTATAAGGCCTCATTTCCACTGGCGTTTTTACAGCCACGTTTCTGAGCGTTTTTTACAGCTTAAAAACGCCTGTCCATGTTATTCTATGGCTTCATTCCTACATAGGCGTTTTTGAGCTGCAAGTGGCATAGACGTTTTTGAGCTGTAAAAAAAACGCGGGACCAGGGCGTTCTGAAGCTCCAGAGTAGAGCTGTAAAAACGCCAGACGTTAAAAAACGCGCAAAAACGCGCAAAAACGCTCAAAAACGCGACCGCGGCATTTTTAAAGCTGCAGCTCACAAAAAAAAAATTTTTTTTTTTTTTTTTTTTTTACAAAATAAACATGGACAGGCGTTTTTAAGCTGTAAAAAAGCCTAACAACAGTGGCTGTAAAAACGCCAGTGGAAATGAAGCCTAATTGCACACAGCGTCTTGTATTACTAACCAGAGACATAGCAGGAATTTAAGAAAAGTAGCCATCTGGGACACAAATCATAACAGATTGACAATATGTCATCACATTCAAATGATTCTACTGTTTGTATTCATACTTTTAAATCTGTTAATACTAAAATGCAAAACACATTTGTACAAAGTTGTTTACAGTTGTTTAACTGCTTCAATACAGGGCATTTTCGCCCCCTTCCTGCCCAGACTAATTTTTAGTTTTCAGCGCTGTCGCACTTTGAATTACATTTGTGTTTTTTATTTTTTTGCGCTATAAACAAAAGAAGAGCGACAATTTTGAAGAAAAAAAAACAAAAAAAAAAAAAACATTCAGTTTAGGCCCGATACGTATTCTACGTATTTTTGGTAAAAAAACAAAAAACGCAATAAGCGCTTATTGATTGGTTTGCACAAAAGTTATAGCGTCTACAAAATAGGGGATAGAATCATGGCTTTTTTTTTTTTATTAGTATTGGCGGAGATTCACGATTTTTATTGTGACCGTGACATTGCGGACAAACACATCGGACACTTTTGACACGTTTTTGGGACCATTCACATTTATACAGCGATTAGTGCTATAAAACTGCACTGATTACTGTCTAAATGTGACTGACAAAGAAGGGGTTAACAGTTAACATTAGGGGGCGCTGAAGGTGTTAATATGTTCCCTAGTGAGTGATTCTAACTGTAGGGGGAGGGGACTCACAAGGGGAGGAGACCGATGTGTGTTTCTCCGAACTGGGAACACACATTGGTCTCCTCACTGCTGACAGGACATGGATCTGTGCGTTCACACACAGATCCATGTTCACGCTGTCATTGCGGCCGCCGGGCACGCGCACCGGGTCCGAGCGATGCGGCGGGCGCATGCGCGCCCCCTAGCCACCCAGGAAGTCATATGACGTCCACCCGGAGGGAGGGAGGGTTCCCGCCGACGTCATTTTACAATGACTCGATAGGGAAAGGGTTAAAGTTATAAACTGGCTGCTATATAAAAATAAATAAAAAAAAGGTTTTCCTTATCCGCTTTGCATGTATGAATGGAGGAATCCTCCCAGCTATGCAATTGTATTCTAACGGTGAGGACTCCTCCGATGACAGAATACACTGATCAACGCTGCAGCCGCTTTTCGGATGAAGATTTTCCCATTCGAGAGAAGCTGATCATTAGAACAACTTCTCTTGAGTGTAGATATGGCCAGCCTTAGACACAACACAACTGCTGTAGCAATCAGGTTAAATAGTACAATATTTATCTCACTGCGTTTCTATTCCTGTGATCTCAATCAGGGCCTTGAGTCTTTGATTACTCATTTACCCAGGAAAGCTTATCACCTTACTACAGTCCTTATCTAATAGCGCCTCCATTTAATTTGAGGCGTTTGCACATGAGCAATTCCTTAGCACTCATAACAATGAGGTTTTGCTTGTAAAGATGGGTCTGGTATGGATCTTGTGAGGGAACGCCATGCCAAAAACAAAAACTGCTTGGAGTCCCCTCTCCCCCCAATATCTGTACCAGACACTTATTCCATATCCTGGAAGACTCTGGACCAAATGTGGAATTTGTAACGGCCTAACGATTCGTCGCATTTCGTGACTCAAGTGGCTAGCAAAGCCACTCCTTCATCTGAGTATATGAACATCGTCCATAGCATCCACGCCCGGGAGTGTTGCTCTCGTTTGTTTTGAGCTGTACGAACTAAATTTATTGCCGTTTTTTAGGCAGTTGCATTTAACAGCGTTTCTTTGAAAGCAAAAATATGGGTTCAGACGCAGAAGATTTCCACGTTGGAGACGCTAAACGCGGTACCGGCATTTTGCCGCGTTTTCGTTTATAAGCGCTTTTAAAGATGTCTTTTTTTTACATAAAAAAATCTCAAAAATTATGGCAAATGATGAAAAATACATTCAAAAAATATTTTAAAAAAATGTAATTGCTTGCAATAATTCATAGACCATTTATATACCCTCATGAGCCCTTGATCCAATCCAATACACCACTAGCATTACTGTTATCCGAAGTATAATTGCAATTTGACCCATATGTTGTTAGATTTGAGCAAGCAACTTGTGGCAGGTGACGTGGCAAGTGGACAATCTACAACTTGTGGCAGGTGACGTGGCAAGTGGACAATCTACAACTTGTGGCAGGTGACGTGGCAAGGGTGGGTCTTATGATGTTACCTTAACTAAATGCTTCTAGATGCAAACGCTGTAAAATGCCACTAAACGCGGCTAAACGGGCGGTTTAAACGCTGGTTTCGAGGTGTCAAAAAAATAAAAAATCGTTCAGAGGACTTTGCCTCAGCGTCCCGTGTACACGGGGCCTAAGATGTGACCCCAGCCTGAATCTCCCCCCAGTATGTACACAAGCTTATAGGAGAACACAGCGTTTCTACTGATGGATAAAAAAAAAAAAAAAAGAGAACCATGTGGCTAATAACTATGCAGGGAAATGTTGACCACCCCCCCCCCCACCTATTGGAACAAACCTAATGGTAAAGGGGGTCATGATACTGTACTGGGAACGCCACTGTTTTATACAAGAGACTCCATTCCATCAAAGCTTTCCTGAGAGATCTGGAGTATGACAGAGAACACATGAGATCAGGTACAGATCACTGTGACAAGGATACTTTACAGGAAATTCTAAGAATGTCATTCAATCTACACACAGCCGTGTAGTCAGGGATCAGGAGCTGCACGATTCCCTATGGACACAACCATGCAGCACCTGACTCCTCAGGACAATTAGCACAGGGTGATTCATTGGGAAAATAGATCTCAGATTTATACAATATGATGAGATACAAGACTGACTCATCACCAGCAGTCATATATAGAGCTCCCCACACACACACCTGGTGTTCCCTCTAAAACACAACAAAGCAGCTGTATGACATCACCCTTTACCAGCACAGAGCAAACCACCAACACCACCTCTAATACACAGACAACTATCCGTATATAAAGAGAGCAATCATTGTCATCCAATACACCGACACCTGTCTGTACAGAGGTAACTACCACCGTCACAGAGCACACCGCCCTCCAATACACCGACACCTGTGTGTACAGAGGTAACTACCACCGGCACAGAGCACACCGCCCTCCAATACACCGACACCTGTGTGTACAGAGGTAACTACCACCGGCACAGAGCACACCGCCCTCCAATACACCGACACCTGTGTGTACAGAGGTAACTACCACCGGCACAGAGCACACCGCCCTCCAATACACCGACACCTGTGTGTACAGAGGTAACTACCACCGTCACAGAGCACACCGCCCTCCAATACACCGACACCTGTGTGTACAGAGGTAACTACCACCGGCACAGAGCACACCGCCCTCCAATACACCGACACCTGTGTGTACAGAGGTAACTACCACCGTCACAGAGCACACCGCCCTCCAATACACCGACACCTGTCTGTACAGAGATAACTACCACCGTCACAGAGCACACCGCCCTCCAATACACCGACACCTGTGTGTACAGAGGTAACTACCACCGTCACAGAGCACACCGCCCTCCAATACACCGACACCTGTGTGTACAGAGGTAACTACCACCGTCACAGAGCACACCGCCCTCCAATACACCGACACCTGTGTGTACAGAGGTAACTACCACCGGCACAGAGCACACCGCCCTCCAATACACCGACACCTGTGTGTACAGAGGTAACTACCACCGTCACAGAGCACACCGCCCTCCAATACACCGACACCTGTCTGTACAGAGATAACTACCACCGTCACAGAGCACACCGCCCTCCAATACACCGACACCTGTGTGTACAGAGGTAACTACCACCGGCACAGAGCACACCGCCCTCCAATACACCGACACCTGTGTGTACAGAGGTAACTACCACCGGCACAGAGCACACCGCCCTCCAATACACCGACACCTGTGTGTACAGAGGTAACTACCACCGGCACAGAGCACACCGCCCTCCAATACACCGACACCTGTGTGTACAGAGGTAACTACCACCGTCACAGAGCACACCGCCCTCCAATACACCGACACCTGTCTGTACAGAGATAACTACCACCGTCACAGAGCACACCGCCCTCCAATACACCAACCCCTGTGTGTACAGAGGTAACTACCACCGTCACAGAGCACACCGCCCTCCAATACCTCTGTACACACAGGTGTCGGTGTATTGGAGAGCGGTGTGCTCTGTGACGGTGGTAGTTACCTCTGTACACACAGGCGTCGGTGTATTGGAGGGCGGTGTGCTCTGTGACGGTGGTAGTTACCTCTGTACACACAGGTGTCGGTGTAACTACCACCGTCACAGAGCACACACCATCCTCCAATACACCGACGCATGTCTGTACAGAGAGAACTACCACCGTCACAGAGCACACCACCCCTCCAATACACCGACAACTGTGTGTACAGAGGTAACTACCACCGGCACAGAGCACACTGCCATCTAATACACAGATACATGTCTGAATATACATAAAACCACCATTGTCACCAGCACATTGATACATTTATATAAATACATAAGCCCACCACCAGCACAGAGCACACTGACATCTGTAAGTATAGAAGTAACTGCCACCAGCACAGAGCACAAAATCCTTTAATATACAGTAGAGCTGCACAATTAATCGTGATCTCGATTAACCCGCAACCCCCCCCCCCCCCCCCGACGATCTTCAATGCAGAGTTTGGCGATTCTTCCATATAACGTGGAGAGACTTTATGGCAGTCTGCCAAGTTTTTTTAACATGAAACATTGTAACTAACTTCCTTCTTAGATCAAACTTCTGTGTGGAAATGCAGGAAGTTTAACCACTTAAAGTCCAAATATTTTTATGACACTTGTTTCTTAAGTTAAAATCCAATATTTTTTGCTAGAAAATTACTTGGAACCCCCAAACATTATATATATTTTAGCAGAGACCCTAGGGAATAAAATGGCAGTTGCTGCAATATTTTATGTCACACTGTATTTGCCCAGTGGTCTTCAAATGCAATTTTTTGGGGGAAAACTTCAATGAATAATAATAATAATAATTAAAAAAAAAAAAAAAAAAAAAAACAGTAAAATTAGCCCAATATTTTTGTTTTAATGTGAAAGATGTTGTTACGCCGCGAGAATCGTGATCTATCTTCTAAGCAAAAAAAAATCATCATTCTCATTTTAGCCAGAATCGTGCAGCTCTAATATACAGATACATGTCTGTATATACATAGAACCATCCCTGTCACCAGCACAAAGTATCCCGTCCTCTAATACAGAGATACATATCTATCAATACAGAGAGCTGCTACCAGCACAGAGCATACTGTCCTCCAATACACTGATAGCTGAAAGTATAGCGGTAGCTGGCACCACCATCAGCACACATATCTGTACACACACACACACACAAGGAGCCACCACTGTCACCAGCACATTGAAACATGATGTTTATAAATACAGAACGCAACCACCAGCACAGAGCACACCGCCCCCTAATACACAGATACCTATCTGTACATACAGAGAGCCACCGCTGTCACCAGCACAAAGCATCCTGTCCTCTAATACAGAGATACATATCCATCAATACAGAGAGCTGCTACCAGCACAGAGCATACTGTCCTCCAATACACTGATAGCTGAAAGTATAGCGGTAGCTGCCACCACCATCAGCACACATATCTGTACACACACACACACACACACACACACACACACACACACACACACACACACACGGAGCCACCACTGTCACCAGCACATTGAAACATGATGTTTATAAATACAGAACGCAACCACCAGCACAGAGCACACCGCCCCCTAATACACAGATACCTATCTGTACATACAGAGAGCCACCGCTGTCACCAGCACAAAGCATCCTGTCCTCTAATACAGAGACATATCTATCATACAGAGAGGTGCAACCAGCACAGAGCACACTGTCAACTAATACACGGTTAGCTGTCTGTACATACAGAGAGTCACCACCAAAGAGCACACTGTATATACAGACAAGTATCAGTGTATTAGTGGACAGTGTGCTCAGCACTGAAGATGGTTCTCTCTAAATACAGACAAGTATCTGCGCATTAAAAATCCACCACTGTCACTAGCACAGAGCATATTGCCTTCCAATACACAGAAAGCTATCTAATGACAGTATATTTGGTGCTGATGATGATTCTTTGTATGTACAAACAGGTATCTGTGTATTAGAGGATAGTGTGCTCTGTGCTGATGATGGCTCTCTGTATATACAGACAGGTATCTGTATTAGAGGATAGTGTGCTCTGTGCTGATGATGGCTCTCTGTATATACAGACAGGTATCTGTATTAGAGGATAGTGTGCTCTGTGCTGATGATGGCTCTCTGTATATAGACAGGTATCTGTATTAGAGGATAGTGTGCTCTGTGCTGATGATGGCTGTCTGTACATACAGACAGGTATCTGTATTAGAGGATAGTGTGCTCTGTGCTGATGATGGCTCTCTGTACATACAGACAGGTATCTGTATTAGAGGATAGTGTTCTCTGTGCTGATGATGGCTCTCTGTATATACAGACAGGTATCTGTATTAGAGGATAGTGTTCTCTGTGCTGATGATGGCTCTCTGTATATAGACAGGTATCTGTATTAGAGGATAGTGTGCTCTGTGCTGATGATGGCTCTCTGTACATACAGACAGGTATCTGTATTAGAGGATAGTGTGCTCTGTGCTGATGATGGCTCTCTGTATATAGACAGGTATCTGTGTATTAGAGGATAGTGTGCTCTGTGCTGATGATGGCTCTCTGTACATACAGACAGGTATCTGTGTATTAGAGGATAGTGTGCTCTGTGCTGATGATGGCTCTCTGTATATAGACAGGTATCTGTGTATTAGAGGATAGTGTGCTCTGTGCTGATGATGGCTCTCTGTATATAGACAGGTATCTGTATTAGAGGATAGTGTGCTCTGTGCTGATGATGGCTCTTTGTACATACAGACAGGTATCTGTGTATTAGAGGATAGTGTGCTCTGTGCTGATGATGGCTCTCTGTATATAGACAGGTATCTGTGTATTAGAGGATAGTGTGCTCTGTGCTGATGATGGCTCTCTGTATATAGACAGGTATCTGTATTAGAGGATAGTGTGCTCTGTGCTGATGATGGCTCTCTGTATATAGACAGGTATCTGTGTATTAGAGGATAGTGTGCTCTGTGCTGATGATGGCTCTCTGTATATAGACAGGTATCTGTATTAGAGGATAGTGTGCTCTGTGCTGATGATGGCTCTCTGTACATACAGACAGGTATCTGTATTAGAGGATAGTGTTCTCTGTGCTGATGATGGCTCTCTGTATATAGACAGGTATCTGTATTAGAGGATAGTGTGCTCTGTGCTGATGATGGCTCTCTGTATATAGACAGGTATCTGTGTATTATTGGGCCTCCACTGTCACCAGCACAGAGTCTTGTAATACACAGATACATGTCTATATACAGAGATCCTCCATTGTCACCAGCACAGAGCACACTGTCCAGTCTGTACCCAGCACACAGTGCACCAAGACATACATATCTGTGTATACAGGGAGCCGTCGCCAGCTGTGTGTATATAGAGGTCACATTATCTTACCTTTATTGTTTTGTCCATGGCGCTGCTCTGCGACATATAGTGAGGGGGAGTGAATGGTGAGCAGAGGGTCACAGCCTGTGCCAGTACATGAAGCTGCCGCTCGGGTCCTCCATACAATAGGACGGAGGGGGAGGGAAAGGAGGCGGAGGACCGGACACACCGGCGCTATGGAGAGACCTCCTCTAACTACAACACATTACCTCCCTATAGGCGCGACCGCAACAATGCCGGTTTTGTTTAACATCCACATCGCGAAAGCCCCCTCCAGGCTAGGGAGGTCGCGGCTTCCGGACTTCTGTGACAAAACGTACACAATGATATAAGCGACTTCCAATGTGTATTGAAGACAATTGTATGTAAAACGAGACAGGCATTTTGCATGGGCACTTTAGCGGCGCGCCACACATAATGAAGGTCCCCTGTCAGTCCCATAATGTGAGCCGCTGCTGGGAGCCCTTCAGAGCCGAGGGCGCACTCTGATTGGGTCATGGAGTGGTAATGCTTAGTGAAGGGTTTTGTTAGAAAGGAGGGTGAGTGCTCTGTTGGGATAAGCTTATACTCACCCGTCTAATGAGATTTATAAAGAAATCTATATGTATATCTATCTATCTAGATCTACTGTTTTTTAAGGAAATATTTCGTTTTGTCTGGCTGCGATTGTTCAAGGTTCATTTTGCAGGTAATAAAGTAGAATTCTAGCTTAACTAGCATTAACCACTTACCCCCCGGACCATATTGCTGCCCAAAGACCAGAGTACTTTTTGCGATTCGGGACTGCGTCGCTTTAACAGACAATTGCGCGGTCGTGCGACGTGGCTCCCAAACAAAATTGGCGTCCTTTTTTTCCCACAAATAGAGCTTTCTTTTGGTGGTATTTGATCACCTCTGTGGTTTTTAGTTTTTGCGCTATAAACAAAAATAGAGCGACAATTTTGAAAACAATGGATATTTTTTACATTTTGCTATAATAAATATCCCCCAAAAATATATAAAAAAACATTTTTTTTCCTCAGTTTAGGCCGATACGTATTCTTCTACATATTTTTCGTAAAAAAAAAATCGCAATAAGCGTTTATTGATTGGTTTGCGCAAAAGTTATAGCGTTTACAAAATAGGGGGTATTTTTATGTCATTTTTATTATATTTTTTTTACTAGTAATGGCGGCGATCAGCGATTTTATTTATTTTTTTTTTTTTTTTTTTCGTACTGCGACATTATGGCGGACACTTCGGACACTTTTGACACATTTTTGGGACCATTGGCATTTTTATAGCGATCAGTGCTATAAAAATGCATTTGATTACTATAAAAATGCCACTGGCAGTGAAGGGGTTAACACTAGGGGGCGGGGAAGGGGTTAAGTATGCCTGGGTGTGTTCTTACTGGGGGGGGGGGGTGGCCTCACTAGGGGAAACACTGATCCTCGGTTCATACATTGTATGAACCAAAGATCAGCATTTCCCCTGCTGACAGGACCGGGAGCTGTGTGTTTACACACACAGCTCCCGGTCCCCGCTCTGTACCGAGCGATCGCGTGTGCCCGGCCCCCGCTCTGTACCGAGCGATCGCGTGTGCCCGGCGGCGTGTGCGCCCCCTAGTGGCGGCTGGGAGAGAGGACGTCATACTACGTGCTCTCGCCCAGCCGAGCCACCGCCGAGCCAGCTAACGGCGGTGGCCGGTCGGCAAGTGGTTAAACATGCTCCCTCCCCTCTCCTAACACCTATGCTGACTAAATTCGTGTTCTATCGAATAGTGCATCCCCGGCGGATAATGCCTCCGAAGATCTGTGCATGCGCAGTACGCAACGTCACGCCAGCTGATATGTTGATCAGCTGGTGTGACATCAACACTGCGCATGCGCAGAACTTGGGAGTCAACGATCTGCAAAGGGAGAATGGAATATTCAGATTCTGCCTGGCTCTCTGCTCATGCAGGAGAATTGACCGATCGCGTGCCAGGCGGATTTGGGTGTGTTGCAGGACAGTGGCATTTGGTGTGTCGCAGGACGGTGGCATTTGGTGTGTCGCAGGACGGTGGCATTTGGTGTGTCGCAGGACGGGGGCATTTGGTGTGTCACAGGACAGTGGCCCGCCCTGCAACACACCCAAATCTGCCTGTCACGTGATCGATCAATTCTCCCATATGAGCAGATAGCCAGGCAGAGTCTGACCATTACATTCTCACTTTGCAGATTGTTGGATAATGCCTCCAACAATCTGTGCATGGTGTTGACATTGTGCCAGCTGAACATATCCGCTGGAATGACTTAGTGCAGATCATCGGAGGGGGTGTGGAGGGAGGACACAGCAGCCTGGGGAGTCTTTGATTACAAGCCATGAGGTAACAGCATGACACCACTATACAGCCCCAACCTACCACTGTACCACCCTAACCTGCCACTATACTGCCCTAACCTACCACCCTAACCTGCCACTGTACCACCCTAACCTGCCACTGTACCACCCTAACCTGCCACTATACAGTAAAACCTTGTATTGCGAGCATAATTCATTCTGGAAACATGCTTGTAATCCAAAGCACTTGTAAATCAAAAGGAAATTTCCCCATAAGAAATAATGGAAACTCAAATGATTCTTTCCACAACCATTTATTCATAAGTCTTCAGTTTATAGTCCATATAAAAAGATTATAGCAATGTGATAGGTTGTGTAACCATAAAATGTCCATCCACAAATGGAAGCCTCCACAAGGGGATTAGAAGAAAAATCCAGCAGGAGCTACAGAGTATAAAAGAGAAGAGAGGCGCCTCTACAGTGCTTTGCAAAATTATTCACCCCCCCTTGGCATTTTTCGTGTTTTGTTGCCTCACAACCTGTAATTAACATGAATTGTTTGAGGATTTGCATAATTTAATTTACAGAACATGTCCACAATTTTGAAGATTTTTATTTTTTTTAATTGTGAAGTGAACAACAAATAGGGCAAAATAACAGAAAAAGTCAATGTGCATAACTATTCACCCCCCTAAAGTCAATACTTTGTAGAGCCACCTTTTGCGGCTATCACAGCTCCAAGTCGCTTTGGATAAAACTCTATGAGCTTGCCACATCTTACCACTGGGATTTTTGCCCATTCCTCCTTGCAAAAGGTCAAAAGGTCAAGATTTACTAGTTGCAGACTTTGGGTGTATTGCACACGACCAAAAAAAAAGGTGATCGTTGTACACAGGATGTGTGTAGCACAACCAGTATCTCTACCTGTTTGCCAGGACACCCTCCTCTCAGTAAACAACAACAGAGAAGGCCAGCAGCCTAAGCTGTGTTTATAAATAACCCTTGCTCAGATACTACAGAAAGATACAAAGTAACATACTGTATTGTTACCTTTGTATCATTATGTTCCTTCATCTGCAGATTAATGGGATGAACTTCATCTGCATATGAGGCAAGTAAAAAAAAGTTTTGTATTTATATTTTTTCAAATGTTCCTCTGTTTAACACCATTTTAGCCCTTAGTTTACTTTAATCAGCTCTAATTTACTCCTCCATTCAGTTATTATTTTCCTGGTGATCTTTTTGTTCTTTTCTATTTTATTAAATATTAATATATATTTAAAAGAAAAAAAAAAAAGATGAAGTGTGGTGTTTAATGTTGTTATGTTTTATTGTCTAAGGATTACGGAAAAAAATAATTGTTGTCATGGAACAAAAGCATCATTTGTGCTTAAAAAATGACTATATGTGTCACCTTGTTATCTTAAGTAATGACAAAGTTTTCTTCAAACAAATGGGTCCATAGCAGAATTGTACAAATTGCTCTGGTCCATAGGGGGTGAACAGGTGTGACATGCACAGTGCTTAAGTAATACACAAAGTTCAGAGTCATGATTAAAGGGTCAGTAAAGGAATTTTTTTTTTTTTTTTTTAAAATAACAAACATGTTATACTTACCTCCACTGTGCAGTTAGTTTTGCACACAGTGGCCCCGATCCTAGTCTTCTAGGGTCCCTCGGCGGCTGTCTCGGCTCCTCCCTGCAACAACTCCACACAGATATGCGAGCATCTTGCATAGTGTGGAGCTGTTGCGGGCCCGCTCCCGTGATACAGCGGCGGCCATAGCCTGCCCCCCGGCGCGGCGCGTCATTGGATGTTATTGACAGCAGCACCAGCCAATGGCTGCACTGCTTTCAATCCATCCACTGCAGCCAATCAACGGCCAGGCTTCGACTCATGGAGGATGATGGGGGCGAGCTCGGGACTTTTTTAATTTAAGCATCATTAAAATCACTGCTCCTCAGGGTGTCTATAGTATGCCTGTGATAACGTCTTTAAATAGCACAATCGCCTGCCTGCCAGTAAATTAGGAAGAACTGATCTAGCTAAACTATACAGTGTATAAATATACTGTATGTACAACACCTGGGATGTATATATATCCTCTACACACTGTAACATTAACTGACTAGCCTGCCTGCCTGCTCTATCTACCTGCAAAAAAATTACACTCTCTCTGTCTCTCTCTGTTCTCTGTTAACCACTTGACCACTGGGCACTTAAACACCCTTAATAACCAGACCAATTTTCAGCTTTTGGTGCTCTCACATTTTGAATGACAATAACTCAGTCATACAACACTGTAACCAAATGAAATTTTTGTCCTTTTTTCCCCCACAAATATAGCTTTCTTTTGGTGGTATTTGATCACCTCTACGGTTTTTATTTTTTTCGCTATAAATGAAAAAAGAACGAAAATTTTTAAAAAAAAAAACCTTTCTTCATTTATATCATAACATTTTGCAAAAAAGTTATTTTTCTTCATACATTTGGCCTAAAATGCATACTGCCACATATCTTTGGTAAAAAAAAAAAAAAATTGGATATTATTTAGTCTGGGTGAAAGCTATAGGGTCTACAAGATATGGTACCAATTACTGAAAAGTTATCAATTTGATCACATCTGATGTACTGACAGCCTCTCTCATTTCTTGAGACCCTAACAAGCCAGTAAAGTACAAATCCCCCCCCCCAAAAATGACCCATTTTTGGAAAGTAGACATTACAAGGTAGTTGGTAAGAGGCATAGTTCGTTTTTTGAAGTTTTTTCCCACAATTCTTTGCAAAATTAAGATTTTTTTTCACACTATATTGTCATTATAACAGGTTATTTCTCTCACATGGCATGTATATTCCACAAATGACACCCCAAAATATATAATAAAATGAAAACGCATTTTTTTTTTACACAAAGTTGTCCATTTATAGGATATTTCCAACACATAGCATGTATATAGCAAAAATGACACCCCAAAATATATTCTGCTGCTCCTCCTGAGTATGGCAATACCTCATGTGTGAGACTTTTACACAACCTGGCCACATACAGAGGCCCAACACCGAAGTAGCAACTTCAAGCATTCTAGGAGCATAAATTACACATCTAATCTCTCAACCACCTATTACATTTTTGAAGGCCCTGGAGCACCAGGACAATGGAAACGCCCACAAAGTGACCTCATTTTGGAAAGCTAACACCCCAACGTATAATGTGGAAAAAAAATGAAACCACTTTTTTTTTTTACACAAAGTTGTCCATTTATAGGATATTTCCAACACATAGCATGTACATAGCAAAAATTACACCCCAAAATATATTTTGCTGCTCCTCCTGTGTATGGCGATACCACATGTGTGAGCTTTTTTAACAGCCTGGCCACATAGAGACCCAACATCCAAGAAGCACCATCAGGTGTTCTAGGGACACAAATTACACATTCAATTTCCTTACAATCTATCACATTTTTGAAGGCCCTTCATATTTCTAACACAGCATGTACATACCAAGAATTACACCCTAAAATACATTCTGCTGAGTAATGGGTAAAACAAAAAAACAAAAGATTACCTGTGGTTTTAGTAGTGCAATTGTCCACAGGAGGAGAGCCCTGATCCAGGCAGCAGGCAGGGACGTGGTCAGCGACAGTGAATGGAATTGTCCAGGCAGCAGGCAGGGATATTGTCCATAGTCAGTACAGGCAGGGATACTGTCCATATACAGTCCAGGGCCAGTGCAAGTAGATACATTGCCAGCAGTGCCAAAATATTGGTCCTGGTAGTAAGCAGGAACATGGTCCAAGTAGCAGGCCAGGAAAGAATGGGGACCGGGGTAGAGGCTTCTCCCACCCAAATCTCTTTGAAGCCTCCGGGCAACCAGACCCTAATCTGGGAATGAGAAAACTAAAAAAATAATTTTTTCATCCAGAAAAACAATTCTGGAGCCCCTTACATATGTGAAACCCCTGTGTTCCCACTAGCATAGCAGGGTAAAAGATCAATCCAAGAGGCAGGCAAAAAACATGGTCAAACAGTCCAGGGTCAGTTCCAGAGCAGGCAGAGGTAGGTACAGTTTAGCGTTAGGCAGAAGCGTGATCGTATAACAGGCCAGGGTCAGTTCCAGAGAAGGCAGAGGTATGTTTAGCGTTAGGCAAAAGCATAGTCGTATAAAAGGCCATGGTCGGTTCCGGAGAAGGCAGAGGTACAGTTGTGTTGAAAATTATTCAACCCCCCCAATGCTGTAAAGGGTTTTAGTAAATTTAGTGTACATTTGTAATTGTATTCAGAATTAAATCCTACAAGGACTTCTTAAAGAACCATATGCAACTAAAATGACATCAATTGGTTTTGTAATACAGTAGTAAATGTTTATTTTGTGAATTCTTCATTTACACAATTATTCAACCCCTTAAAGACTACTACTCTGAAGAACAGAGGTTCATTGAAGTGTTTTCAATCAGGTATTGAAAATCCCGGTGGATGTCAGGGAGCTGCAATAAAGCCTAATAAGCACCAATCAGGCAGCTTTCAAATGACTTTGATACTCGGCTCCTTCTAGACATTTACTAGTGTGGTTACAAACATGGTGAAGTCAAGGGAATGGTCCGGGAAGACAAGAGAAGAGGTGGTTACTCTTCACAGGAAGGGCAATGGCTATAAGAAGATTGCAAAGATGTTAAACATACCAAGAGACACCATAGGAAGCATCATTCGCAAATTAAAGGCAAAGGGCACTGTTGAAACGCTACCTGGTCGTGGCAGAAAGAAGATGCTGACTTCGACTGCTGTGCGCTACCTGAAGCGTACAGTGGAGAAAAGTCCCCTTGTGACTGCTGAGGAACTGAGAAAAGATTTGTCAGATGTGGGTACTGAAGTTTCTGCTAAGACAATACGGCTCGCACTGCGTAATGAAGGCCTCCATGCCAGAACTCCCAGGCGCACCCCCTTGCTGTCTCCAAAGAATAAGAAGATTCGACTGCAGTATGCAAAAATCATGTGGACAAACCACAGAAGTTTTGGGATTGTGTTCTCTGTACTGATGAAACAAAATTAGAAGTGTTTGAGCCCATGGATCAACGCTATGTTTGGAGGAGGAAGAACAAGGCCTATGATGAAAAGAACACCTTGCCTACTGTGAAGCATGGCGGGGGGTCAATCATGCTTTGGGGCTGTTTTGCTTCTGCAGGTACAGGGAAGCTTCAGCGTCTGCAAGGTACCATGAATTCTCTTCAGTAACAGGAGATAGTGGATAACAATGTGATGCAGTCTGTCACAAACCTGAGGCTTGGGAGACGTTGGACCTTTCAACAGGACAATGATCCCAAGTATACCTCCAAGTCCACTAGAGCATGGTTGCAGATTAAAGGCTGGAACATTTTGGAGTGGCCATCGCAGTCACCAGACTTAAATCCGATTGAGAACCTCTGGTGGGACTTAAAGAAAGCAGTTGCAGTGTGCAAGCCTAAGAATGTGACTGAACTGGAGGCTTTTGCCCATGACGAATGGGCGAAGATACCCATAGATCGCTGCAAGACACTTGTGTCAAGCTATGCTTCAAGTTTAAAAGCTGTTATAATTGTAAAAGGATGTTGTACTAAGTACTAAGATTGAATGTCAATTGGGGGTTGTATAAAACTGATAATGATGTGAGCACAGAAAAGACATTTGTGGTAATTTCATTATAAATGTTATGTTATATTTGTCTGACCTACACGTGCCTCTTTGATTTAATTGTAAGCAGGATGATCAAAATCAGTGTCAAACTGGGCAAAACAATCAATTTCAGTGGGGGTTGAATAATTTTGAATACAACTGTATGTACAGTTCAGTGCAGTGGCATAAGGGGTGTGGAGGAAAATTACAGGAAATGAGAATTGCGTTTACCATACTTCCCTAATAATGTAGAAACGTATGGTAACGGCGGAAACATACACCTATACAGAGGCCTGGTTGGAAAGGACAATCGGGACAATAATACATGGTGTCTCTTCGAATTCCTCCTCTGGAGCACACTCTGCATTTTTTCTGGCGACTCTGTAGCCTGTTTCACGGGGCAGGGTTTTCTCAGGAAAGTGGCGCTCGTGGAGTCTGCTCACAGAATCGGTGCGAATATTTTCTGGTGGGTTTTCAGGGTACAAAAGGGCAGAGATGACTTCTTCTTGATAGTAAAGATAGGGTACAGGATTCTGTGTTGATTTTTTTGTAAATAACATACGTGTTAAAGAAGGCCAAACTGAAAAAATAAATGGGCACTTTCTTATACCAGTGGCGGGATTTTGTTGTGGGAAGGTAGGGTTCAATCATCTGGGCGTTGTCGTTAAAGTGGAGGAACCGCATAATTGTTAGGTATTGGGATCTTGGCATAAGGGATGAGAAGACTGGCATGTGGTGGATGGTAGACCAGTAGGAGTACAATTTTTTTTTTTAAAGTCCCATAGTAAAAGTTAGGCCTAAGAAAATTTTGAATTCCTCCACGGTTAGTTCTCTCCACTCAAACGGACGGGCATACCTGGAACCAGGGTTGCTTTTTATGTACTGCTGTGCGTAGAGATTGCACTGGGCCACAATGAAGGATAGCAAGTCTTGAGCATGGAAAAATTATCGGTGTTCACCTGGACACCTGGCTGGGCAGTGAAAGGGGGGATATTTGCTGCTCCGGAATTAGGGGGAAGCCACAGGGGGTTTTGAAGGCCATAGGGAAGGCTGGCATGGCCCCTATCCCTTTGGGGCTGAGATGACACCCTACTGGTGCCTGGCCTTTGTTGCAGTGGCACTGCGCTTGAGGTGGACGGCCCTGCGCTTCTGGGAGTAGGCCGCTTCTCCACGCCAGCACCCCTTCTTTTCACGGGCATATGTTCCTCTTCGGATTCTGAATCAGACCCACTGCCTGTAACGGGTTCATAGGCCGAATCCGAATCGGACTGAGACTCCCCGCTGCTCTCATCGCTCATGATTAGATGCTGGTAGGCCTCCTCAACGGTAAATAATTTTTTTGCCATACTGGTGGCTGTTGAGGCTGCACTGCAGAGCACTGTGGTGGCACAGGCGGCACTGATGTGCACTGTAGTGGCTCTGGTTGCACTGCCGGCACTGGTGGGCACAGGCGGCACTGGTGGCACAGGTGGCTCTAGTGTGCACTGATTAGCACACAGGCGGCACTGGTGGGCACAGGCGGCACTGCTATGTTTACATTGTGATCGCGCCATCATTGGACAGCGCGATCACGTGGTAAAAAGCCGCTGTCATTGGCCCTGTACCGTGATCTGTGTTGCGCCGGGTCCCGTGGACCCGGCATGCACGGATATTTCCATGTGCGCGCCCGAGGGGGCGCGCAGGAACGATTCTCCAGGAGGATATAACGTCCTCCCAGAGTTAAGCAACCACCTTGCCGCCGTTATTTGATAACGGCGGCTGGTGGTTAAATGCCACAACACACTACACAAGGCCGCCCTGCAGGCGGCCTTTTATAGTGTGGTCGTGTACTAAACCCCCTGAGCCATAATTGGCCAAAGCCACCCTGGCTTTGGCCAATTATGGCTCTCCATTTTTTGCGCGCTGTGATTGGCCAAGCATGCATAGTGCATGCTTGGCCAATCATCAGCCAGCGATGCCGCAGTGAATTATGGTCTGTGAAACGTAACTCGAATTTGGCGCGAACGACCCGTTTTGTTCGTATTTCAACGAACGAACATACGATGTTCGAGTCGAACATGAGTTCGACTCGAATACAAAGCTCATCCCTACTGGAGAGATTCACCTCCGGTACTATCTGTTGTCGTCAGGCCTGAAAGTGAGTAAAAATAAAGCATTTTTGAGTTAATTTTGGAACAGGAAAAATAATGCAATTGTTCAGATAAGGAAATTTGTTTTATAACCACTAAGGCCCCGTACACACGAGGATACATGTCCGATAAAAATGGTCCACGGACCGTTTTCATCGGACATGTCTCCTGGGAGCTTTTGGTCTGATGTGTGTACACACCATCAGACCAAAATCCCCGCGGACAGAGAACGCGGTGACGTAGAAGACACCGACGTTCTCAAACACGGAAGTGCAATGCTTCCACGCATGCGTCGAATCAATTTGACGCATGCGCGGGATTTCGGGACGTTGGTTACACATCATAACCAGCGGACATGTCCGATTAGGCGTACTAACCATCGGACATGTCCGACGGACATGTTTCCAGCAGACAAGTTTCTAAGCTTGCTGGAAACCTGTCCGCTAGGCCGTATACATGGTCGGACATGTCCGCGGAAACTGGTCTGCGGACCAGTTTCAGCGGACATGTCTCCTCGTGTGTACGGGGCCTAAGGCTTGATTCATATATTAGCCGCATGCGGCTCACAGCAGGGATCCGGTGCGTCCTGGTTCACCTTTTCAGGTCTGATTTCAGCCCCGAATTTTGGGCTGAATTCGGATTTGAAATGGACCAAAAGACGCACACCGTTTTAGTGCAAAATGCACCGAACCTGCTGTGGAGATATGTGAACCGGCTCCATAGAGAGCCGGTCAAAATCTCCTGCTATTGCGAATTGGATGGGGGGAACAATGGTGTGAACCCAGCCTAAAGCCCTGTACACACGGGCCAGAATCTTGTCAGGAAAAAAACATTTTTTTTCCTGATGAGATTCTTGGCAAGAATCTCTTGCCGGCCGAGTGTACAGACACTCCATTCAAAAGAACCGCCTTTCTTTTGAATTGCAAGAACGCGGTGACGTCAACGAGTACGACGAGCATGCGCTCGTCACATTCGTTGCCACCGCCGCCATCTTGCTTCACCCTACCTATTCCTTGGAAGCTACCGCGCATGCGTCAAAGTCATTTCGAGCATGCGCAGGTTTCTACGACGACAGGTAAGTATACAGACGCTCGGGTTTCTCGGCAGGAAAACAGAAAACCGAGAATCACGACGAGAAAATAGCAGGTTCTCTATTTTTCTCGTTGAGATTCTTGGCAGTTTTCTTGATGAGAAACCTCAAAGCCTCGTACACACGCACGGTCTACTCGGCAAGAAAGCTCTGCTAGCAGTTTTCTTGCTAGTTCTTGCCGAGAAAACTAAGCGTGTGTACGAGGCTTTAGAGTTGTACATGACCATATCTATCTATAGCTATAGCATAAATCCTGCATTGAAATCTGCATCCAAAGAAACTTGTGTATACACGCTGTATACAGCACCAGCAGTCTGCCTGGTGGGGTAATTTGCTGAAGGTTTTGCTTATGTACCTCCTAAGGAGATGTCTCATTTATGAGGTACAGTATTTCAAAAACTTTTGAGACAGCAAGTAAAGGAAAATCTCTCAATTGGATACAGACAGCAAACAGAAAATTTGACTAGTATATTTTAAACTAAACTTTAGTAAATGAAATGTAACAAACTGTTACAATACCATCATCTATTATAATCAGAGATCGCTGTGTTATCTCTCCATAAACCTGCATAATATTTGTATCACTGACACAGTGGTGACATTAAACTCTGGTTAAGAAAAATTCTATATAAAAAAAAATCTGTATAACAAAAACAGTACAATCTATTGCTCTCAGCCTCTTTCAAATCTGAAGATTAATGGCTACATTAATTCTCAATGATCCCACTGTATGTAGGAACATGGCCACCCTCTCCTGAGATGGACTATGGACCATAGGGTTTGTAGTGTGCATAGAGCAGTACACATGTGTGCATCGTGCGCCGCTTGTACCAAACAAACATGGGGTGGGGAAGGACAGGTTCAGGAGCACAGAGGAAATGATAGGGAGGCAGAAAAATGCAGTAAGAAACGATTTAATGATAGATTACAGGGCTATTAAGTAGTTGATGTGTATGGATTAATTTGGGAGAATAAGGATATCATTTAGTCAGTGTGTCACTCTAATCTTCTAAAATATCTATTTGCCAGCAGCTATAAAGGACATTGTTTAGCAGCTCTTACTAAACAAAAATTTAAGTTAGACAGTGCCACCTAGTGGTCAAGACAGAAACCATCAGCCTAAAAGTTTAGCCATAGTTAGTCTAGCACTGGGATAGAGAGAGCATGTCTCCAAACCAGGACTGAGAACAAGAAAATCATTCATTCTCAATGCACAGAAATAAAAGTCAATGTTTCATGGTATTCCTTGATATGAAAACAGTGGGCCTGATTTACTAAGCTATGTGCGCTGCGCTGGTTCATGCATTAATTAGTACTCCGGGTGGAGGCTTAATCAGGCGCATGAACCAGCGTAGCAGCCGGCGCATTGAAACTAATATGTAAAGCCGCGCCGAACTCCCTATAGAAGTCTATGGGAGAAATCAAAAGTGTTCATTTTAAAGGCTAATCTGCAAGTTTAGTCCTAAAAAGTGTTTGGGGACCTCAGTCCTGCCCCAGGGAACATGTATCAATGCTTTTTTTATTTTTTAAAACGGCCGTTTTTTCGGGAGCAGTGAAATTAATAATTCTTAAAGTGAAACAATAAAAGTGAAATATTCCTTTAAATTTCGTACCTAGGGGGGGTGTAATGTCAGCATGTGAAATAGCGCATTTTTCCCGCACTTAGAACTCCCCCTGCACAAAGTGACATTCTGAAGGAAAAAAGTCATTTAAAAATTCACACGCGGCTATAATGAATTGTCGGCTCTGACAATTCTAAAGGGATTCATTCATAAAACAAACAAAAAAATGTGTAGGGGTTCCCCCAAATTAAATTACCAGGCCCTTCAGGTCTGGAATGGATATTAAGGGGAACCCCGCCGTAAAAACCAAAAAAAAAAAAGACGTGCGGTTCCCGGCAAATATCCATTCCAGACCCTTCAGGTCTGGTGTGGATTTTAAGGGGAACTCCACCCCAAATTGAAAAAAAAAATGGCGTGGAGTCCCCCTAAAAATCCACACCAGACCCTTATCCGAGCACGTTGACCTGGCCGGCCGCAGAAAAGAGGGGGGGACAGAGTGCGGCCCCCCCCCTCTCCTGAACCGCACCAGGCCACATGCCCTCAACATGGGGAGGATGTCCCCATGTTGATGGGGACAAGGGTCTCATCCCCACAACCCTTGCCCGGTGGTTGTGGGGGTATGCGGGCGGGAGGTTTATCAGAATCTGGAAGACCCCTTTAACAAAGGGGACCCCCAGATCCTGACCCCCCCCCTGTGTGAAATGGTAATGGGGTACATTGTACCTCTACCATTTCACCCCAAAAAAAATGTCAAAGTGATAAAAATGACAGTAGCCGGTTTTTGACAAATCTTTTAATAAAATCTTCTTTTCTTCTTTCCTTCGGGGTTCTTCCGCTGCTTCTTTCTTCTCGTCCACATCTTGCCCGACGTCTTCTTCTATCTTCTCCGTCCGTCCTTCCGCCTTCTGGTCCCGCATCTTGCCCGTTGTCTTCTCCGTCCGCCTCCTCGTCCGCATCTTGGGTCTTCTGCGGTCTTCTTCTCGGTCCGCCGCCTTCTCGTCCCCTGCGCTTGAATTGTAATTGGCCGCCGTTTTCCCGCTCCTGGGACCCGCCCCCCTCTGACGCCACAAGTAAACTCCTTAGAAGGTCATGTGCGTCAGAGGGGGGCGGGGTCGCAGAGCGTCACACAGCGGGGGAATTCAATTTCAATCGCGCCGCCCGGAGAAGAAGTTCCCGCCGTGTCACACTCATGTGACCCCGCCCCCCTCTGACGCACATGACCTTCTAAGGAGTTTACTTGTGGCGTCAGAGGGGGGCGGGGTCACATGAGTGTGACACGGCGGGAACTTCTTCTCCGGGCGGCGCGATTGAAATTGAATTCCCCCGCTGTGTGACGCTCTGCGACCCCGCCCCCCTCTGACGCACATGACCTTCTAAGGAGTTTACTTGTGGCGTCAGAGGGGGGCGGGTCCCAGGAGCGGGAAAACGGCGGCCAATTACAATTCAAACGCAGGGGACTAGAAGGCGGCGGACCGAGAAGAAGACCGCAGAAGACCCAAGATGCGGACGAGGAGGCGGACGGAGAAGACAACGGGCAAGATGCGGGACCAGAAGGCGGAAGGACGGACGGAGAAGATAGAAGAAGACGTCGGGCAAGATGTGGACGAGAAGAAAGAAGCAGCGGAAGAACCCCGAAGGAAAGAAGAAAAGAAGATTTTATTAAAAGATTTGTCAAAAACCAGCTACTGTCATTTTTATCACTTTGACATTTTTTTTGGGGTGAAATGGTAGAGGTACAATGTACCCCATTACCATTTCACACAGGGGGGGGGTCAGGATCTGGGGGTCCCCTTTGTTAAAGGGGTCTTCCAGATTCTGATAAACCTCCCGCCCGCATACCCCCACAACCACCGGGCAAGGGTTGTGGGGATGAGACCCTTGTCCCCATCAACATGGGGACATCCTCCCCATGTTGAGGGCATGTGGCCTGGTGCGGTTCAGGAGAGGGGGGGGGGGCCGCACTCTGTCCCCCCCTCTTTTCTGCGGCCGGCCAGGTCAACGTGCTCGGATAAGGGTCTGGTGTGGATTTTTAGGGGGACTCCACGCCATTTTTTTTTTCAATTTGGGGTGGAGTTCCCCTTAAAATCCACACCAGACCTGAAGGGTCTGGAATGGATATTTGCCGGGAACCGCACGTCTTTTTTTTTTTGGGTTTTTACGGCGGGGTTCCCCTTAATATCCATTCCAGACCTGAAGGGCCTGGTAATTTAATTTGGAGGGACCCCCTTTTTTTTTTTTTTTTTTTAATGAGCAATGACTCTATTCTTTATAGCCATGAGTACTTTAACCACTTGCCCACCGGGTTAATTCTGGCACTTCTCTCCTTCATGTGAAAATCACAATTTTTTGGCTAGAAAATTAATCAGAACCCCCAAACATTATATATTTTTTTTTAGCAGACATCCTAGGGAATAAAATGGCAGTCATTGCAATACTTTTTGTCACACCGTATTTGCGCAGCGGTCTTACAAGCGCACTTTTTTTGGATAAAAATCACTTTTTTGAATTAAAAAATAAGACAACAATACATTTTGCCCAATTTTTTTCTATATTGTGAAAGATAATGTTACGCCGAGTAAAATGATACCCAACATGTCACGCTTAAAAATTGCGCCCGCTCGTGGCATGGCGTCAAACTTTTACCCTTTAAAAAACTCGATAGGCGACGTTTAAAAAATTCTACAGGTTGCATTTTTTGAGTTGCAGAGTAGGTCTAGGGCTAGAATTATTGCTCTCACTCTAACGATCGCGGCGATACCTCACTTGTGTGGTTTGAATACTGTTTTCATATGCGGGCGCTACTCGCGTATGCGTTTGCTTCTGTGCGCGAGCTCGTCGCGACGGGGCGCTTTAAACATTTTTTTTGGGGTTTTCTTATTTATTTTTATTTAGTTTTATAATGTTTTACACTGAAATAAAAAAATAAAAAAAAAATGATCAGTTTTCTTCCTATTACAAGGAATGTAAACATCCCTTGTAATAGGACTAGTGTGTGACAGGTCCTCTTTAGGGAGAGAGGCGGGGTCAATAAGGCTGGAAAGCATGGTATTGAAAAAAAAAAAAAAAGATCTCATGCTTTCAGCTGCAATCATGTTCGTTCACCACAGTGGTGTAGTGTATAGCACTTTGACCTAGCAGCAAAAGAGTCGTTGGTTCGAATCCCGCCCGTGACAGCATCTGCATGGAGTTTGCATGTTCTCCCTGTGCCTGCGTGGGTTTCCTCCCACAATATAAAAACACGCTGTAAATCGGTTCCGGTCTAAATAAGCCCTAATATGCAGTAGTATATTAAGGTTTGGTTCTGCCCTAGGCCTGACTACATATCTGCACCTCCTAATAGAAAAATGACCCACCCCTTCCTGTCAAGGTCACACCCTGTTTTTGTATAACCCCGCCCAGTAATTTTCAGGGGACCCACACACTAGTTCTGGGGGGGCACTGGATTCCCTTAACCACTTCCATACCAGGCACTTACGCACCTTCCCGCCCAAGCCAATTTTCAGCTTTCAACACTGTCGCACTTTGAATGGCAATTGCGCGGTCATACAACACTGTACCCAAACAAAATTGGCGTCCTTTTTTCCCCACAAATAGAGCTTTCTTTTGTTGTTATTTGATCACCTCTGCGTTTTTTTTTTTGCGCAACAACTAAAAAAAGACTGCAAATTTTGAAACAAAAAAACCTTTTTCTTTTTTTAGGTTAATTTTTTTGTAAATAAGTTTTTCTCTTTCAATTACGGGCACTGATATGGCGGCACTGATGGGCCCCGATGAGATGGCACTGATGGACATCGATGAGGTAGTACTGACGGCACAGATGAGGTGGCATTGATTGGCGGCGCTGCTATGCGGCACTGATGGGCACTCATAGGCGGCACTGATGGGCACTCATGGGCGGCACAGATGGGCGGCACTTATGGGTGGCACTGATGGATACTTATGGGCGGCACTTATGGGTGGCACTGATGGATACTTATGGGTGGCACAGGTGGGCACTGTGCATGGATGGGCACTGTGGGGTGGCACTGATTTTCCCAGTCAGTGCCCATTTGTGGGCACTGATTGGCATCTTTTTTCTTATTTTTTAATGCTTTTTGTTTTTTTGTTCTATATTTTTTTTGTTTTTGCACACCCTGGTGGTCCAGGGTGGGCATCCCTGGTGGTCCAGTGTGGTGATCCGAGGGGGGGCTGCGCTGATAAACAATCAGCGCGAACGCCCCCTGTCAGGAGAGCCGCCGATCGGCTCTCCTATACTCGCGTCTGTAAGACGCGAGTGAGGAAGAGCCATCGATGGCTCTTCCTGTTTACATCGTGATCAGCCGTGATTGGACACGGCTGATCACGTGGTAAAGAGTCTCCGTCTCCGTGAGAGACTCTTTACCGAGATCGGAGATGCAGGGTGTCAGACTGACACCCCGCATCACCGATCGCCGCGCTGCGTGCCCCCACAGGCGCGTGCGGCATGAAATCCTGCAGGACGTCCTGTCAGGATTGTGTAACCACTTCCCGGACGTAAATCGGCCATAGGCTGGGCGGGAAGTGGTTAATTTGCATAGTTTTTCTCTCACTTCCTGTTTGGCTATGGGGCAGGAAGTGAAGGCAAATCTCCCCAATTGGACACAGATAATACAAAATAAACTGACAGGGCCTATAACCCTCCCTCACTCTATCCAAAATGAAAGAAAATAAAACTTGTTGATTATAGTTCTTGTCAGGGGCGGACTGACCATTGAGTCACTCGGGCACTGCCCGAGGGCCCCATGCCACTAGGGGGCCCCATCCGGGTTGCCAGGCTCAGTAAAACCAGGGACAGTATGTAAAAATCTGTGTTTTTTTTAGATCTGTCCCTGATATGTCCGAAAATGACATGCTTTTAATGTGAATATCCCAAGATTTTAGCTGCCCGCCTCTGCACTACCTCCTGGCGTGGTGGTCATCTGTAAGCCAGAGGGGCCCCATAATCTTCTATTGCCCAGGGGCCCCATGAGTTGTCAGTCCGCCCCTGGTTCTAGTTTAAGCACAAATTTCATAGAGTTTTATTGAGAGCCCTAAGAAAATATAACCATGCCAATAGGCCAGGATAGAGCGTTGCTAATATGTAGGAATGTGTGTGTTAGAGCACCCCACCCAATGTTAACTAAAAAATTATTAATTTGCAAATAAGTATTATCTGCTCATTTTTTTGGGGATGTTTGCACCCCTGATAGTGACAACATTTGTGAGGTGTCTTCACCCTTTCTAATTCATTCACTTCCTGTCACATAGCCAAACAGGAAGTGAGGGTAAAACCTTACTAATATATTTTCTTGGGGACACAGAGATCAATCTAAATAGTTTCCCATTATGTAAATTGCACTCTAGCATTTTGCTGTGTACACCCCAAATTATTAGGGATCTTGGACTTTGGGGTCCATTTACTAAAGGCAAATCCACTCCTACAAGTGCAAAGCAAGGAAGAAAACAAAACAACTTTGCTTCTACAGGATTGGATGTTAAAACCATCAGTGCTTCCTCTCTGATTTTCAGCAACTATGCTTGTACTGCAGAGTGGCTTTGCCTTTACTAAACCCCAAACTAAATAATCATTTGGGGCAGGGATCCTCAAACTACGGCCCTCCAGCTGTTGTAGAACTACACATCCCATGAGGCCTTGTAATGCACTGACATTCACAGACATGACTAGGCATGATGGGAATTGTAGTTCCTGAACAACTGGAGGGCCGTAGTTTGAAGACCCATGATTTGGGGTGTACACAGCAGTGCTGGAGTGCAATTTGCTTAATGGGGACACTAGTTAGATTGACCGGTGTCCCCAAGAAATGACACTGGTAGGGTTTTAACCTCACTTCCTGTTCAGCTGTGTGACAGGAAGTGAAGCCAATTTTAAGAAAAGGGACACAAAGCTCAACACAAAAATAAAAAAACACAAAGCAGGGGTTCTAACACTCACTTGGCTTCCCTCAAACACCCACAATTTGAATAGGATTGCCTTGCGCTAGATTTAAGCACAGTGCTGTAAATCAGCACGTCAAGCCTGTCCACCAATAGCAAACCCCCCCCCCCCCCCCCCAGGCCATGTTTGCAGGTTTTCCTTCATCTTGCACATGTGCTTTAAAATAGTCTGGACAGCAATTCTTGATAAGAGAAATCCCCAAAACATGTCCTGTCGGGGGTACTTGAGGGCTGAGGACCACTGCAGAATAAATAAAATACTTACCAGTTTTTGTCTTTAAAGTCATGGAGAATAAACATGGCAAACATTTCATGATTACACACCAGGAAAGAAGCTTAGACAAAAATCACACATAATTTGTTAGGCCCTAACCTAGTTCAGCTGCAGCTGTCAACATATGTAGCATGAAAAAGTAACAAAAGACAAACTTAACAATTTTAAAGTAATTTTTATTGGTCAACAAAACAAGGAAAGCAAAAAAAGACAAACAAACAAACACAAACAAAAATACATTTCAAAATTCTAATTAACCATAGCTTTACACATTTTTCATAAAATAAGGCCACATAGACAAATACATCAAAGTGAACATCATTTAAAAATAAACCAAAACCATTGGCAAAATAAAACAAAACCCATGCAACAAACCACATTTGTGTTTAGCAACAGCATTTCTGCCAGCCTGCCCCTTCTGAGGGCAGCTGAGGACTGATCGATCCAAGCTTTTTATAACAGTGCTAGTAATGAAGCAATTGGAATCACATGAACAAATTGCAGTCTCTAGTTTGGGTGAGCTTGTAATTGGGCACACCTGCAATTAATCCAAACCACGCTCTATGAGCATCCAATGAGTGTTTTTCACCTTTTAAAAAGAAAGGATATTTTTTTTCTAAGTGTTTGAGCATGCTCAGTTCATCACACATGTAGGAACCAAGCTGCAATGGAATGAGAGCTTTTTTTTTTTGTTTCCCCTGATCTGATGCTTTCCAGCCTGAAGGGGAGGTGTTAAAAACAGAAGTAAACACGCACATTTAATAATCTATTTGTGTGAAAAAAAAGGTTGCCAATTTTGTTTGGGAGCCACGTCGCACGACTGCGCAATTGTCAGTTAAAGCGACGCCGTGCCGAATCACAAAAACTTGCCCGGTCATTGACCAGAAATATGGTCCGGGCTCAAGTGGTTAAAAATTAACAAAACACAAAAGTGAGCCCAATTTTTGGGGATAATGTGAAAGATGATGTTACACTGAGTAAATAGATACCTTACATGTCACGCTTTACTATTGGAAACACTCCTGCAATGGGGCCAAAATGAATTCCGTGAATATCCCCATAGGCGACCTTTTTCTTTTTTTTCCAGGTTACCAGTTTATAGTTACAAAGAAGGTCTAGTGGTAAAAGTATTGCTCTCGCTCTAACGCACGCGTCAATACCTCACATGTGTGGTTTGAACGATGTTTATATATGTGGGCGGGACTTGCGTAAGTCCCGCCCACATATGTAAAAATTATTTTTACTTTTTGCTATAATAAATATCCCCAAAAATATATATTGAAAAAACTAAAAAACCCCTCAGTTTAGGCCGATACGTATTCTACATCTTTTTGGTTCCAAAAAATCGCAAATAGCGTTTAGTGTTTGGTTTTTGCAAAAGTTATAGCGTCTACAAATTTTTTTTTTTTGTTGTTTTAACTAGTTATTGGGGCGATCAGCGATTTTTATCGGTACTGCGACATTATGGCGGACACATCGAACACTTTTTTGGAACCATTGGCATTTTTCTAGCGATCAGTGCTGTAAAAAATGCATTGCTTACTCAAAAAATGCCACTGGCAGGGAAGGGGTTAACACTAGGTGCGAGGGAGGGGTTAAATATGTTCCCTGGGTGTGTTCTAACTGTAGGGGGGGGGGGACTGACATGTGAAAATGACAGATCGCTGTTCATGAAGGGGAACTCCAGACCCCCGAAAAAAAAATAAGGTGGGTTCCCTCCAGGTGCATACCAGGCTCTTAGGCTTGGTCTGGAACATAAGGGGTTAAACCCGCGCAAAAAATATAGCGTGGGGTCCCCCCCAAGATCCAAACCAAGCCATTATCCCAGGCACGCAGTCTGGTCAGACAGGAATGGGGGTGGGGACGAGCGAGCGCCCCCCTCCCTCCTGAGCCATACCAGACCACATGCCCTCAACATGGGGGAGTGTGTGCTGTGGGGGAGGGGGGCACTGCCCCCCCAACCCAAAGCACTCTTGTCCCCATGTCGATAGGGACAAGAGCCTCTTCCCGACAACCCTGGCCGTTGGTTGTCGGGGTATGCGGGCGGAGGGCTTATCAGAATCTGAGAGACCCCTTTAATAAAGGGGTCCCCAGATTCCGGCCCCCCACCCTATGTGAATGAGTATGGGGGTACATTGTACCCCTACCCATTCACCTGGGGAAAAAAATGGAAAAAAATAATACACCACACATGAATAAATTAATTTATTAGTCAGCCGGGGCCCCCCACCACCACCCCATTAGGCCCCGGGCTTCGCCATCTTCTGCCGGAACCCCCTTCACCAGTGAGGCTCCTGCCTTTGGGGGAGGGTCCCGGGCTACTACGACGGTTTCTGCGGGGGGGGGTGCACTGGCACCCCACCCCCGTCTTCAGCGACGTAATTCACCGGGACCCCCCTTCACCAGGGAGGCTCCTGCCTTTGGGGGAGGGTCCCGGGCTTCCACGACGGTTTCTGCGGGGGGGGGGTGCACTGGCACCCCACCCCCGTCTTCAGCGACGTAATTCACCGGGACCCCCTTCACCAGGGAGGCTCCTGCCTTTGGGGGAGGGTCCCGGGCTTCCACGACGGTTTCTGCGGGGGGGGGTGCACTGGCACCCCACCCCCGTCTTCAGCGACGTAATTCACCGGGACCCCCTTCACCAGGGAGGCTCCTGCCTTTGGGGGAGGGTCCCGGGCTTGTACGGTGTCTTCCGCCGGAGGGCGCCACTCTCCGGGCTTCTGCGATGCCTTCCGCTTCTGCCTGTCTCCTCCGCGGAGCACAGGGCTTGTCTCCGCTGTCTTCTCCCTTCTCTTCCATTCGATGTTGACACGACGAGGTCCGGCGCTGGAATGCCGTCTGAGCAGTGGGCATGGACTTATATAGGGCAATGCCACCATGTGACCTCAACCCATGTGACATCACATTCCCATCATGCCCAGGGAATGTGATGTCACATGGGTTGAGGTCACATGGTGGCATTACCCTATATAAGTCCATGCCCGCCGCTGACACGGCATGTCAGCGCGGAACCTCGTCGTGTCAACATCGAATGGAAGAGAAGGAAGAAGACAGCGGAGACAAGCCCTGTGCTCCCGGAGGAGACAGGCAGAAGAAGGAAGAGAGAAGAAAGAAGACGGAAGAAAGCCCTGGCTCCGCGGGGGAGCCAGGCAGAAGAGGGAGCAGAGAAGACAGAAGAGAAAAGACCGGGGAGTTGGCGCACCCCCGGCAGAAGACCAGGAAGACCGGAACCCTGGCGGAAAGACCGGGGGATAGGCGCCATCCCCCGGCAGAAGACCCCGAAGTCCGGATGCCCCTCCCTAATGAAAAAGAGCTTAAATGGGGTGGGGGCATCCGGCGGAAGGCTCCGGAGAGGACCGAGGGATGGCGCCCTCCCCCGGCAGAAATCACCGAAGCCCAGGGTCCCGGCAGAAGATCGGGAGAGAAGAAACCCCCCCTTCTAAGAGAGCTAAAGAAGAAAGGGGGGGCTCCGGAGCTGATTAATAAAATATTTTATTGTGTGTGGTGTTTTATTTTACTTTACATTTCCCCCATGTGAATGGGTAGAGGTACGATGTACCCCATACTCATTCACATAGGGTGGGGGGCCGGAATCTGGGGGCCCCCTTATTAAAGGGAGCTCGCAGATTCCGATTAGCCCCGCCCGCATACCCCGACAACCAATGGCAAGGGTTGTCGGGAAGAGGCTCTTGTCCCTATCGACATGGGGGCAAGAGTGCTGTGGGGTGGGGGGGCAGTGCCCCCCTCCCCCACAGCACACACTCCCCCATGTTGAGGGCATGCGGTCTGGTACGGCTCAGGAGGGGGGGGGCCGCTCGCTCGTCCCCGCCCCCATTCCTGTCCGGGCCAGACTGCATGCTTGGGATGAGGGCTTGGTTTGGATCTGGGGGGGACCCCCGCGCCGAATCGGCGCGGGTTTAACCCCTCACGTTCCGGACCAAGCCTAAGAGCCTAATGTAGCCCTGAAGGGGGACCCGCGCCGATTTCAAGTTTGAAATTTGGCGCGGAGTTCCCCTTCAGGGCTGAAAACAGCTCGGAGATTCCCGTGCGCCGCGTCACGCAGCGCATTCACGGGTACGCCGCTTGGTATTTACCAAGATTTTCACGGCGTACTGACAAGGCGCACGGGAATCCCTGACTTTTCTCTCTGCGCATGCCCAGTATGCAAATGAACCTCCCGAGGTTCAGGCGCACTGTGCAAGCGTACGGGGATCTGTTTTCAAAAAACACTTTCCCTTTCAATTCGGCCCGCCAAACACTTTAAAACACATGTCACTTCACTTCCCCTGCATCCCCCCACCTCCCCCCCTAATAAACTCCCGCCCAAACCCCCGCAATTTACAGTTTAATGTGCCGTGCGCCAGGTCTGTACTGGTGCACAATGCACCCTCTCCTGGGCGCACGGAGCACATTAGTAACTAGGGAAATACACTGCACTAGCAGCGTATTTCTTTAGTAAATGGCAAAACGGCTGCTACTCCTGCTTTTACTCCATGAGTCATGGAGTAAAGGCTTGGTAAATCAGCCCCAGTGTGTTTTTAAAAAACATTGTTTTTTTTAAGGCTGTCATTATGTCTGAGTTAATATACCTTTTAAATGTATTCCATCGCAAATGCTTTTTTCTTGGAAATACATTTCCTAGATTAATAATAAACACAAAAATGTACATTGACATATATATGTTCTGTTCAAGGCTGTACTATAGAATTTAGAGGTTCAAAGTGTGCAGTGAAATCAGGGTAAACAATTTCAGACCAGAAGGGTCTACCAACTGAGAAAGTCTGAATGTAAGGTTGGTTTTCATTTTTAAACAAAGGTTATTTATGTTCATACCTAATTACAAGAACATTTTTAGTTTGGGGTCATTTAAGGTTTATACTTATCGCCTGCAAACCATCTGACAATGAGCCTGGAGCTCCACCTTTTGGTTGGAATTTGAAAAAAGGATTTATGCTTATAAAATATGTCATATTATAGATCATTATATAACATCACCATCTAATAACTATATGGCAAAAAGAAATGTCCTATCTTTAGCCAATACACATCTTCATACACACTTACAGGCTCCAAACTTTTTTCTTAAATCATTTTTACTATTTATTACCTACTGTAGATAATTTCATAAAATAGATCAAATGTAAACCTTGTGTGACATGTCTCATTTATAGGTTAATTAAAGTCCTACTAAACCCATTTGTGTATACTTTGACATATAGATAGTAAAAAATAGCATTAACATCATGCCCCACATAAAACTTAATTTAAAGGGGAGTTCCAGTCCCCCAAACATTTTTTTTTAAACACTGCTCTGTAACTGTCAAAACCTGTAAATGAACATTTCAAACATGTCATACTTTTTGTGCTTTTACTTTCTTTAAAAATAGTTATTTACTATACAGAAGCAGGCAGTTTCCATTTTAGTTGTGGTAATCCTGAGCCCTCTCGTGTTCATTTCCTGGATTTCTGTGCAGTCATCTACCCATCATGCACCTGCAAATCTCGCACATGCTCAGTAATGCCTCAGGGAGGCCGTCCTTCCTGACAGGTTGCTATGGCAATCTCGTGTCTGCGGAAGTTCCCGCCCCCATGCTATGGCAACCTGTCAATTACAACACAGGCGAGAAATCAGATTAGGCAGGTAATGCATCGGCATAGGGGGTGTGGTCATAAACCGGGTGACACTATCCTGATGGTGTTTTTAAATCATAACTTTATTTATTTAAATTTTACATCTCTGGCGCCGCTGACGTTCCTCGTTGTTGTTTTTTTATAATTGTTTTATAATCTGTGTGCAGGGAGAGAGAGAGAAGAGCTTTCAGAGGTCATCAGCGAAGTCTGGGTGGGCGGGACAGAGCAGCTATCGAACAATAGCCAATTATGTGGCTTCTTAAAGGGGGCGGAGCCGCATCGCGTAGCATAATCTAACTGTGGGCAGGGAGAGAGGAGCTTTAAGCGATCATTCAGAGATTGTTTTATAATTATAAAAAAGTTAGATTGTTTTATAATCTAACTGTGTGCAGGGAGAGAGGGAGAGGAGCTTTCAGAAGTCATCAGCGATGTCTGGGTGGGCGGGACAGAGCAGCTTTCGAACGCCAGCCAATAGAATACGGTCAGGGCAGGCCGCTATGTGTATGCGGCTCCGCCCCCTTTCTTAAGAAGCCACATAATTGGCTGGCGTTCAATAGCTGCTCTGTCCCGCCCAGCCAGACATCGCTGATGACTTCTGAAAGCTCCTCTCTCTCCCTGCACAGAGTTAGATTATGCTACGCGAAGCAACTCTGCCCTCTTTCTTAAGAAGCCACATAATTTGCTGTTCGATAGCTGCTCTGTCCCACCCACCCAGACATCGCTGTTGACTTCTGAAAGATCCTCTCTCTCTCCCAAAAAACGCACGATTTTGGTAGGAGGCGATTAAGGGATATATGACGCTGATATCCCAGGAACCCATGTGACATAATCGCCTAGGCTATTAAGACCAGGAAGCTATGAGGAAAAAAGGTATTTACCCACATAAAAAAATGGGTGGAACTCCACTTTAAATGACTCTATACCTTTTTTAGGATGCTCTGTAACCCATCCACATGATCATTTTCAAGTTCCTATGCAGCTCAATAGGCATTATGTGGGCAGAGCTCATTCCTTGCTTGTGATGCATCACTACATTACCCTCTGCTTTGTGTTGAGCTTATTGGCGATGTGACTATTTGTTAAAAAAATAAAAAATCTATCTAAATTTAAATAGCATTTAAAAAATATATATACATGTAAGTGCCGGTTCACACTACAGCGACTTGGGATCCGACTTGTGTCGCCCCAAGTCGCGAGACATGAGAAATTCCATTGAAGTGAATGAGAGCCGTCTTAATGTACACTACTGAAGTCGCTCCGACTTCAGAAAAGGTTCCTGTACTACTTCAAGGCGATTTCTTGACAACTTGTACCCATTGATTTCAATGGAAGTTGCCTCCAAAGTCGGATCACTGTCTTAACTGAAGCAACTTTACAAGAAGAAAAAAATATTTTACTCAGGCAAACCCCTCCCTCCCACAGAGCTGATTATTCTTTGAATGGCCACAGCCAAAGTCGCCTGTCCTGGAGGCAACTTTAAGTCGTGTTGTAAGTTGCTCCAAGTTGCAATGAAGTCGCCTTGCAAAGTCGCGCTGTAAGTCAGGTTGATGCCCCTGTGTGAACCGGCACTTAAGGCAGGGGTCCTAATACTTTTATTAATATAGCGTAAACACTAGTGAGCATGATCTGGGCACAAGTTATGAATCTATACACTTGACCCTAAATGGTTACCATTTTGAATGGTTTCTCTCCCCACGAGGCCAGTGAGACATCTTTGAGCCTGTCCCTTTATTTGTCCTCTTTTAAACACTAATAGTGTTTAAATAGTACCTGTTCAAATTTGCCTGGTCAAATATCATAGTGATGGTCTTACCAAGTTGAGATCAGGGCTGTGGAGTCGGTAGATAAATGTTCCGACTCCGACTCCTCAGTTTTATGTACTTCCGACTCCGACTCCCCGACTCCTCTGTATTAATATGCGAATGTATTTTATACATTCCTTGAGGGAAAGAAACGCAACCTACCACAGGACTACTGGCTGGGAAGCCAACAGTCTACTGTATTGCACAGTTTAAGCAAAAGACAAACACAATGAAAACAATCAAGTGGCTGGATAGTAGCAGCAGGCATAAACATCAGGAACAGGATCTTTACCAGTTCAAAAATACAAACTACATTATTTGGTTGTTTTAGAACAAAAACAAAGCTTATCTATAATGAACCAAAAACAAAATCTGTAAAACCTAGAAATGGTTTATATTAATCTTGAAATGTAGTTCTAGGCTTAGCAAATGCAAATCCATTCAATGTAGAGTTCTAAGGAAGAGAATTGCCTCTGCCAGATCCTCTTTCATAGAGGCTCTTAAGTCAGACTTTATTATTTTTAGGGCTGAAAATAATCTTTCGACACTGACTTGGGTGGGTGGCATTGCAGTAACTATTCTGGCCACATCACTAACGATCTCTGGATAAACAAGGATGGCTTCTTCAACAGTAAGTTTTGATGAGCGATCATACTTTTCAACTTCTTTTAGTGCTTTATAAAACTCCTGTTGGAATTTTTTTATTTGGACACTTACTGGTTCTCTAACATGCGTTCCCTGTAAAAGCAGAACACAACACTATGGAAAGTATAAGTATTGCAGCTCCTAATTGTGCGTTGCGTGCCATATAGTGAAGCACATGAAAAGCATGCTTCTTCACGGTCACTTAACGTGTTCGTTTTGCGGTTACGTGAGGCACTGCATGCATTGGTCTTTATTCTTACAGTAGAGAAGTCATTAATTATAACTTTTTGTGAATTGGGACATTTAAACTTGCTTTTTTTTTTTATTATTCCAATCTAAATTTAGTAGGAGTCGGAGTCGGTGCATTTTTTTCCGACTCCAGGTACCCAAAATTTCCCCCGACTCCGACTCCTCGACTCCGACTCCACAGCCCTGGTTGAGATTGAAGGTCCTGAGAAAGTGAAGCATCCTGCGAAACATGTTGACCTATATCTAACGGTCTCTAGGGACCCTACTACACAAATCCCTATAAAATCTATTTGCATGTGTAATGATTTTATACTTTGTGTTTTTAATATGTACTAATAAAGATGTATAATTACTTTTAAAGCATGTTTATGTTTCATGTGAACCATTTGAGATATTAAAGTCCCTCTTTTTATATATGTAGCGCCCTGCTTCTGTTGATCAGGCACTGCTCTAAATTTAGTGGTCTTTGAGCTTATATGGCACAGACAAGAGTGATTGGGGCAATTTGGCCTCTGTTTCAGCTGTGACTGTGCTGGAAGTATCCACCATTGTTCGCCTGGGGGTGTCATTACCACCCCAGGCCAAGGGTGGCAGCAGCAGGGTCAAGGTACATTGAGTGTCCCCCTCAGCAGCAAATCAGTGGGAGTGGTTGCTCGCTGTGTATGCTGGGGAGGGATACTTAAGGGACAGACGCTTTTAGGGCGAAGTTGCACCTCGTGATCCACCTGGCCTGAGGTGCGTGTCCTTAATCCTGGTTCCGGGACCACGTTGGCCCAGGGCTATGACTTCTTTGGTAGGCCCAGTAGTCTGGCTGGGGCCTGCCTTGCAAAGGTGATCCTGTGCTGTCCGTACTGCGGGAGGAAGCCACTTGATGAAGGAAGCCAGGGAAGGACCTATCCTGGAGGGGGCCATGCAAGAGGCTGGTACCTTGGGAGAAGGCCTGGGGACTTCATCGAAGGATGCACCACGCACCAACAGGCTTGACAGTGTCGCCTGTCCGGTCTAAAAGTTCTATCAAAGCTAATTTGGAGAGATCCAGGTGTTGAATCCTGTGGCAGAGGATTCCAGACCAAAGTGTCTCCTCATAAAGGAAGGTCTGTGGCAGAGACTGTACTTTATTTTGTGCGTAAGAAAGATATAAATCGCGCTACCTCAACCACCCTTCTTGCCAAACACAAACGTATGCAAGTGTTTTTTTTCTAAATTGACACTCTTTTTTTGTGTTTATAGCGCAAAAAATAAAAACCACAGAGATGATCAGATACCACCAAAAGAAAGCTCTAATTGTGGAAAAAAAAAGGATATCAATTTTGTTTGGGAGCCACCTCGCACGACCGCGCAATTGTCACTTAAAATGACGCAGTGCTGAAATTTCGCTTGGGCAGGAAGGGGGTATATGTGCCCAGTAAGCAAGTGGTTAATGGCACTTATAAAGTTACTCAAAAATAAATTACTAACAGCTGGTTGGTCTAAAAGGTGGAAGACTTCAAAACCAAACCTTAAAATAGAAGATACATGGCAAACTCACTTTTATTAATAAACCTCCCCCATAGTAGTTATCAAAGCATGGCACATACTGTACAATACTTCATAAAGTCATGCTAGTGCTGTGTTAGAAATTAATTCTGTGTATAGCCCTAGCCCACAGCAGTTTTAAAACATCACCATTTCAGCAGCTGTGGCAGGTCCCAGTGGGCTTCCATGCTGGAATCATCAGTTTTAGTTTACAATGGAGATCCATCTCTAACCTAGAAGTTGAATGATCAGCTCCTGGGCCTCTTATGTTGCTATAGATCACTTTATACTACAATGTAATTGCAATGCTTTTGTATTGTCTATATATAGGAAATCATGATGATATAATGTTTTTTTTTTGCACTACAAGTGCAAAGTGCACTCGAAATTGCACTGAAAGTGCACTTGGAAGTAAAGTCACTGTATATCCGAGGGGGACATGCAAGGAAAATAAAAAACAGCATTTTAGTTTGCACATGATTGGATAATACAATCAGTAGAGCTTTACCTCATTTCAGATCTACCCCTCAGATTTATAGCGATTGCACTTCTAAGTGCACTTTCAATGCAATTTCAAGTGCACTTTGCACTTGTAGTTTGCACTTATAGTGCAAAGTGGATTTGCCTTTCGTAAAAAAAAAAACAATGTCTAGCATTGTTAGAGTTTTCTGTGAGCACTAGTAGTCATCTTTTAGCAAGACAGAGTTGGTTCTGTAAACAGATTATACTGGTTCTGGTTCTGCCAACAGATTATACAATAGTTACTACTTGCTGATACAAACAATCAATAGATCACTATTATAAGCAATCTGTTGCTGTTTACTTGATTAAAGAACAACATTCACCAGCAGTTAAAAAGGCTTGTTAAAACCCCAGGGACACAGTACACATACCATGCATCCCCAATAAAACCTGTTCTGTGTTTTAGAATTAAAATTACATTTTTATTTCTGCCAGTGCTGGCTGTAGCTCCACCATTGGCAAAAGCCCGGAAAATGCCTGACTCTCCTAAACTCATGTAAACATGCCTACACACTTAAAGCGGAGTTCCACCCAAAAGTGGAACTTCCGCTTTAAGGCCTCCTCCCCAGCTCCTGTTTGTGTAACTGAGATTTTGGGTAGGAAGGGGGGAGCAGGTACCAGATTGTGACAGGTACCTGCTCCCACTTCCGTTCCGGTCACCTTAGGCGATCGGAAACTGAAGCTCTCCCTCCTGATGTCTTCTGGGACACATGACAGTTCCTAGAAGACTTCGGGATGCACAGTGGGCACCCGGCTGTGAAGCCGCAAGCTGTCACAGCCAGGTCCCCCTAGTAGAGATGCTGGCATCACCAATGGAGGACATGGGGAGAACACAGCGAAGATGAGTACACCACTGGATCGTGGGACAGGTGAGTGGCTATTTATTACACTTTATGTAGCTACTGACTTTTAATAAACAAAAATATGACTGGAACTCCGCTTTAAGCACATTTAGCATTCGTTAATTTCAGTGGTGAGAATAAATTAATGTTCTGGCCAATGTAATGAATGAACGCCAAAAAGCTTGAAGCACCTGAACTCGTCTAAATGCATTTAAAACACAGCTTTGGGTGCCTGCTAGGAGAATGGCATTAAGAAAAACACCCAGTGTACATGAGGCCTAAATCTCCTGCAAAGCTGGCAGCTGCTGGAGTTTGTGGGCTCTGTCTGTTATTAATACAAATGGATGGGGGCCACACAAATCAACAACCCCTGCACAGATTTTAATAGGGACAAGTGCTATGTTCATTGAGTTTTCTGGATGCTTGTAAAACCCCTTTTAATTAATGGTACGACTTCTTTAAAATTAATTCCAGATTAAAACCAAAGTCTTTGCTTCTGAAAAAAAGTGCACAATTCACATCCCCTCCCCTGTGTTTTGATTAAATGTTTTCAAAATATGTGGTGAGTCACAGTTCAGTGCCATGAGAAAATGCAACAGCCATCAGAATATACATAGAGCTGGAGGGAAGAGGGGAGGGGGATGTGAATTGAGCACTTTTTACAGAAGCTGTGTATGTCTGCAAGCAGTGCACGAGATATGTAAGTAACCTGTCACTCAAGCAAGGACTTTGGTTTTTATCTGGAAGTCTATTTTATTTCCCTGAACAATAAAAAGAGGATTGCTCAGAGCTGGATTAACTCTGTGTGGCAAGACTGGGCACAGATGATAGGAAATATTATTCTCTACATTGTGACATTAAAACTTTAACAAACTTTTCCTAATAAATATTCTTTTCAGTTGACAAGTTATACACCGATGAAGCTCAAACACTGTAAAACGCAATTCAACATTACTGTATCATGAAATAAACAAGAGCTGCTAAAACCATAAAGTGGGTGGAAACAAAACAAAGAGAGGATGGGATTTGCTTTACCCATTTGTTTACGGCTCTTTCTCAATTCATCTTCCTCCTTTACTTTACTTTTCTCCTGTCCTTTTTCCCCTCCTTAAAGTGTATTTCCAATTTTGCAGCCAAATCAGGATAACACTTTCATTATATTTCTTACATGTTCTCATTTGCATAGTATAATGTAAAACAATGTTCAAAGCTGCAGTTTACCTTTTTTAGATGCTCAGAAACTTCCAGCAAGTAAAAATCTTCATAGTTCTCTTTGTTTTTGAGGGGGCTGGACAACTTTCTAAACAAAGGGCAAGTTTGCTGTCCTTCAGACTTTGGGGGTGGCCGGACTGTGGCCATTGGAAGTAAAAAATGTCCCGGCATCAGTGGGAGTAAAAAAAAAATTATTACTATTATACAGGATTTATATAGCGCCAATAGTTTGTGCAACGCTTTACATCACAAGGGCAGGCAGTACAGTTACAATACAATTCAGTACCGGAGGAATCAGAGGGCTTTGCTCCTTAGAGCCTACATCTTTGGTGACACTGGGAGGAACTGTGTCCCATTGTTGGTGTCATTGTGTGGGAAGAATAATGTCCCAATGTTAGTGTCACTGGAAGGAATTGTGCCCCTTTCGTTGGTGTCAGTGGGGATAATTATGTCCCACTGTTGGTGTCAGAGACTGAAATATTGCCCCAAGGGCCGGATTAAAGCAAGCAAAGGGCCGGATTAAAGCAAGCAAAGGGTCGCATTTGGCCCCAGGGCCTTAGTTTGGAGACCACTGGTTTAGAAGGTAGGCTTCTTGCATTGTATGTTAGCGAGGGCAGACTTATGCTGGCCATACACTGAAAAATTGTTCAAACCCATTTTCAAAAAACGAACATTCAGCCGTGAGAGCAACCGATGGTGCCATCATGTAATGTCCGATAAATCGTTCAGTGGACATAAATGAATCAATTTTTTGTTAATTTTTTCACATATAAAACGTCAAAAACGTCTCAGCCGATTGCCGATTTGAGCCCATTAACTGGCCGAAAAATGAACAAACTGACTGAATTTCGGCCAATTTTCGTGTACATACAGGCCATCATTTGGAAAGAAATTTCACTCTGAAATTGTACACAAATTTTTTGTTTGTAATATAGCCCTATACCAATCACTTCCTCTTGGGCTCTGATGAACCACCTCCAGGACTAAAAACCTAACTACCATTAAATCAAACCTATGATGTAGTCCAATAAGGCGGCTGACGGTAGTTAGCTTGTCATTACTGGAATAGTATAAATGGTCTTCAATTCTTTGGCGAAGTTCAAAAATTGTTTTGCCCACATAAAAGGCCTTGCATTTGCAAACCATTAAACAAATCACCCCCATTGTACCACGGTTTGCAGGGGTGCGTGAAATCATAGTTTTGCCATTGGGTAGTAAATATTTAGTGCCCTCAAGATTCGAAGGGCAGCGAGAGCATCGACCACATTGAAAGGTTCCACATGATCCAATTGAGGAACGCTATGGGGTCTTATAATGGCTACTTGTGAGGTGGTCCCTAAGGGAGGAGGCTCTCTGGAAAACAAGTTTGGTGGTTGTTCTCACATATAGCAAATGTTGGTCAGTAAGCAGGTACCAGTGTTAAGACATTCTCTTTACCAATTGTTATAAGTTTTACAGTCTCAGCTTGTTGTGGTTTTCGGAACACTTTAAAGCAATGATTTCCTAGTATGTTCTATGGCTCTGTTGAATGTCTTTCTTAAGTTGAGGGGAGGGGGGTAACCTCTTAGAGGAAGACCATCTTGTAAGGCTTTAGCCTGAACCCCAAAGTCTGCATCTTCCGGGTTGGGGAGCTCATAAGTGGGCATCCGCCCACCGGAGAGCATTGCTGATTCGTGTCCAAGGGGGGACGCCCTGACTACCCACCACCAGGTATCTATCCAGCCTTTAATATTTACTACCTCATTGACTGACCTATTGTATACTCGCTCTGTACCCTCATCCCTGTTACATGGGAGATTTGTCTTCAAACCTTCTCGCTATCTCTTTTTCTCCCCCCTTGGAGCTGTAATATCATAATCACACTTCCCAGGTATGTTTGTTACCTGTGTGCATTCATTCTATTTATTTATATATCTTTGGCCTGCTATTCACGGTCCCTTTTTCTGTCTTTCCCTCCCTCCCCCAACCCCCCTCTCCCTTATTTCCCCTTCCACCTCCCCCCAACCCCCCTTTCCCTCTGTCCTTTTAGGTTTATCATCATTATATATATTTAATTCATGTATGTACATATACATAAATATATACTCATTAGATACACCACTGTCCGCATAAATCCCCCATGTCTGCCGCTGGGGGATCCTGTGGTGACGGAAGTGTGTTTCTGGCTGTGGACTGGTAAGCAGCTACGCTCTGTTTTCACTGTATTCATGTTATATTTGTTTTTTTATTATAAATGTATAATCAGTGTATATTTGTTTTATTATTACCTGAATAGAATCTTATATACATTATTTGCGTTATAGATTTACCCTCCTGAAGAAGCGGTCAATTGATTGTGAAACTGGTAGAGGAATGTAATAATCTGTAAGCCATTTCCATATTCAGTAAACCACTTGGAAGTCTACAAGTACCTGTATACTGTATTTATTGTCTTTATTTTCTTTTCATGTTTTTGAACATACAGTTGTATTCAAAATTATTCAACCCCCACTGAAATTGATTGTTTTGCCCAGTTTGACATTGATTTTGATCATTCAGTCATCCTGCCTTCAATTAAATCAAAGAGGCACGTGTAGGTCAGACAAATATAACATAACATTTATAATGAAATAACCACAAATGTATTTTCTGTGCTCACATCATTATCCGTTTTATTCAACCCCCAGTTGACATTCAATCTTAGTACTAAGTACAACATCCTTTTACAGTTAGAACAGCTTTTAAACTTGAAGCATAGCTTGACACAAGTGTCTTGCAGCGATCTACAGGTATCTTCGCCCATTCGTCATGGGCAAAAGCCTCCATTTCAGTCACATTCTTAGGCTTGCGCACTGCAACTGCTTTCTTTAATTCCCACCAGAGGTTTTCAATCGGATTTAAGTCTGGTGACTGCGATGGCCACTCCAAAATGTTCCAGCCTTTAATCTGCAACCATGCTCTAGTGGACTTGGAGGTATGCTTGGGATCATTGTCCTGTTGAAAGGTCCAACGTCTCCCAAGCCTCAGGTTTGTGACGGACTGCATCACATTGTTATCCACTATCTCCTGTTACTGAAGAGAATTCATGGTACCTTGCACACGCTGAAGCTTCCCTGTACCTGAAGAAGCAAAACAGCCCCAAAGCATGATTGACCCCCCGCCATGCTTCACAGTAGGCAAGGTGTTCTTTTTATCATAGGCCTTGTTCTTCCTCCTCCAAACATGGCGTTGATCCATGGGCCCAAACACTTCTAATTTTGTTTCATCAGTCCACAGAACACAATCCCAAAACTTCTGTGGTTTGTCCACATGATTTTTGCATACTGCAGTTGACTCTTCTTATTCTTTGGAGACAGCAAGGGGGTGCGCCTGGGAGTTCTGGCATGGAGGCCTTCATTGCGTAGTGTGCGCCGTATTGTCTGAGCAGAAACTTCAGTACCCACATCTGACAAATCTTTTCTCAGTTCCTCAGCAGTCACAAGGGGACGTTTCTCCACTCTACGCTTCAGGTAGCGCACAGCAGTCAAAGTCAGCATCTTCTTTCTGCTACGACCAGGTAGCGTTTCAACAGTGCCCTTTGCCTTGAATTTGCGAATGATTCTTCCTATGGTGTCTCTTGGTATGTTTAACATCTTTGCAATCTTCTTATAGCCATTGCCCTTCCTGTGAAGAGTAATCACCTCTTCTATTGTCTTCCTGGACCATTCCCTTGACTTCACCATGTTTGTAACCACACCAGTAAATGTCTAGAAGGAGCTGTGTATCACAGTCATTTTAAAGCTGCCTGATTGGTGCTTATTAGGCTTTATTGCTGCTCCCTGACATCCACAGGTGTTTTCAATACCTGATTGAAAACACTTCAATGAACCTCTGTTCTTCAGAGTGGTAGTCTTTAAGGGGTTGAATAATTGTGTAAATGAAGAATTCACAAAATAAACATTTACTACTGTATTACAAAACCAATTGATGTCATTTTAGTTGCATATGGTTCTTTAAGAAGTCCTTGTAGGATTTCATTCTGAATACAATTACAAATGTACACTAAATTCCCTAAAACCCTTTACAGCATTGGGGGGTTGAATAATTTTGAACACAACTGTATGTACCGGTAATAAATAATTTTTTTATTATAAGTCTATTCCCATTTTTGGTACTGAGATAGTCCATTTCCCCTTGTAGACGTGGGGAGAATGACTCAGAAACTATTTCCCACTTCCCCTCCCACTTTTGCTTTGAATCAATTTTGGATTCTATTCTTTGGCTATTAACTAGATTTAAATTTGAGGCAAACTCACAACAATCTTCACATTTTAGAATAGGGTGCCTCCAAACTGTACATAAATTTGAAGGGTGCCTTGACTAAAAAAGGTTGAGAAACACTGCTCTAGAAGACCAATGTATTTTATACATTTAGAGATGTGTCAGTTCTGCCCATTACATTTTTTCCGATTGTGTATTTGTGCTTAGCACAGGGAAGTGGTAAAGCTTCAAGTTAAAGGTTACCTTTGTAGTTAACCACTTCCTTACCTGGCCATAGTAATATGATGCCGGCCGGAATACTCTCTCCCTCCAGGTGTACCTCATATGTCTGCCCGTTCTCGCTGCTCTCTCACGCACCCCCAGGGGCATGCAGCGCATCCCCGGTGATCGGGGATGAGGTGTATGCCTTGGGACACAGCCCATCCCCGATCAGTGTAAGGAGCCAATTAAAATGGCTCTTTATCACGCGACCGACTGTGTCCAATAACAGTCGGTCACATGCACTGTCCTCGTGCACGCCGCTAGTGCAGAGCGGTGATCGGGGATGAGAAGTGGCACTCCGACACAGCCCATTACCAATCACGAGAAAGAGCCAATGAAATTGTCTCTTAACCACGTGACTGGGTGTGTCCAATCACAGCCTGTCACAGAATGTAAACAAACCGCTGTAACTAGCTGAGGAGATTGCGGTAACAGCTAGTCACCAATCACAGTACACACCACTATATACTGATTGTCCCGAGTAATAAAGAGTACCTGTCACCAGCCCATCTGAGTGCCTGTCACCAACCTATCTGAGTACCTGTCAAAACCCCTCAAAGTACCCGAGTACCTGTCACCAGCCCATCTAAGTACCCCGAGTACCTGTCAACAGCCCATCAGAGTACCCGAGTACCTGTCTCTAGTCCAGAGTACCTATCTGCAGACCATCAGAGAACATGAGTACCTATCTGCAACCCATCAGATTACCTGAGTACCTGTCTCCAGCCCAGAGAACCCGAGTACCTATCTGCAGCCCACCAGAGAACCCGAGTACCTGTCTCCAGCCCAGATTACATATCTCCAGCCCATTAGAGTACCTATCTGCAGCCCATAGAGTACCAGCCCATTAGAGTACCCGAGTACCCCTCTCCAGCTCATCAGAGTACCCAAGTACCTGTCTCCAGCCCAGAGTATCTGAGTACCTATCTGCAGACCACCAGAGTGCCCGAGTACCTGTCTCCAGCACATTAGAGTACCAGAGTACCTATCTACAGCCCATCAGATTATCCGAGTACCTATCTGCAGCCAATCAGAGTACCTGAGTACCTGTCTCCAGCCCATTAGAGTACCCAAGTTCCTATCTACAGCCCCTCAGATTACCTGAGTTTCTATCTGCAGCCCATCAGAATACTCAAGTACCTATCTGCAGCCCATCATATTACCCAAGTGCCTGTCTCCAACCCATCAGAGTACCCGAGTACCTGTCTCTAACCCATAAGAAGCATCATCCAGAAGCGCATTTGTGAGGCCAGGCACTGACGTGGACAGGAAGGCCTAATATTGTGTATATTGCAGCTTACTAGTCCTTGTGGCTGCTTTAATTTTTTTTTTTTTACAAGATTCTTTTGCTTTGTTTTCACTGGGTTATCCTGCAAATAACATACTTTTTGAGAGGGCTAGACAGCTGTGTTTTCCATCATTAACCCTGTCTGTACTGTGCAGACTCCATTATCCTGTACCTGGGTGACTACATCATTCCACTGTATCTATAGAGGGAGCCTACAAACATAGAGAGACTTATGATATGGGTAGAAGATGAATTTTGATCATGTACCACATCCTGCAAAAACTTTAGAAAAATGTGGATTGCATTTAAGAGAGCGGGGCACATGTGGCTGACAGGCTACCACTCAGTTCAGTGTTCGGCAACAGACCACAGCTTGTCATAGACTTTGATAGGCTGCCTGTAGTAGGGCAGGATGCTGCACCTGTCTCTCCCGGGTGCTCTAAAATGCTAGGAGGAAGGCACTGTTCCTAGACGCCTATGTGCAAGGGTCCAGTTTAGGATCTGGCTTGCATCCTGTAACATGATTGCTGACAATCATTTTCATAAAATGTTTATTGCAGATGTTAGTCTTTTTTTTTTTATCACAATACAGTGTATTGAAGGGCCAAGTGCCTTTGAAAATGTCATTCTCCATTGAACATGTCTATTAAATAGACTTGATTTATTTTTCAGAAAACATAGAAGCCATGTCTGATTTCCTTTTCTAGCAGATATAGAAATATAATTTATTATCATATATTACACAAGTGTTTACATTAATAGTTTTACAAGGCAAGAAGACGCGCCATCCCTTAAGAAACATACCATAGGGTTACCAAGCAAATATGATAACTGTACACTTCCAAAGTAAGCCTATGCCATATGTCTCAAGGTTTAACAAAACTAATAAAAAAAATCTGAGTCAAAAATAACTTTAATGAGATAGAAATGCCAGGCGGATACTGAGGAAGAGTCAAGAACCATGCTGGTTTACTCCTCTTTCTCTTCACCATGAGTGATGATGTGAACAAGATTCTTGTAGTTTAAATTTCCTGTGACATCAGGGGGGAAAGCTGTGAACATCTGGTCGACCTACAACAAAGGAACACAAGGGCTACTGTAAAATCATAAGTATATCTTGAGGCTGAAGCAATACAACAGCAATTTGTTCCTGTTTATCATGTTATTTCATGTAAACCTTTTTTTGACTAGATAATTTCCACCCTTTTTACAGTATCTAAATTACACGCCATTGGAGTAATAATATATTGTGTTGAAACTAAGCTTACTTCACAGCTGAATTAGTCTCCAAAAAATCTTTAAAATGCAGAACCCAAAAGAACTTCCAGCTAAAACTAGTGGTTAGGGTTAGTAAGAACACGGTTTCTTTCATTTATATAGAAAGCAGATGGGTGGAAAATTGTACCTCTTCACTTGTGAACCTTTCAGCTTGGGTCATAAGCATTTCTCGAATACTAAAAATAAAACATAGAAAAGACAATTCAAAAGGCAACCAGGAACAGGAATCCATTACTGCATGTCCTTAGAGTACTAAACTTACTAATCTGATTTCAGAAGTCCACTGCCTTCAGGATCAAAGACTTTGAATGCATTTAGAATGGTTTCCTCTGGGTCAGCACCTGCATAACAAAAGTCTCATTAAACATGCTGTTTTGTCTAATATTTGTTAAACTAAATATCCTAAAAATCAGCTGCATATCGGGAAGCTGAGACAATTGCAGAATATTTTAAGGCACTGTCGAGATATTATAAGGAGCAGCTCAAATCAATGACGTTTATCAAAGAGGAGATCTTCTAGCTTTGAAAATTATTACCTGCATTGAAGCTCACAGAAGTGAGATGTTTTCAAGAACTAGAGATTAGGGGCTGTAGGATAGGATAAGTCTAGTAAAGCATTGTTTAGGATTTTATGGGTTGATTTACTTAAAGCCGGCCATAGACGGTTTGATTCTTGTTAATTTCAGCAGGGACCGGCTGAGATTCAAACTGTTTATGGGCAGGCTGATTGTACCCAAGTCCATCAACCAGCATGTCAGATTTTTAGGATTGCGATTATTGCCAGTGGCTATAGCCACTAGAATTAGTCACTGTGTTCTCCCGGCCGGTACGGCTCCCCACGACCCCCCGTCTGACCCCCACTATAGCTCTGCGGAGAAGGAATTCTCCCATCAACACTGACTGGGGTTGATTTACTAAAACTAGAGAGTACAAAATCTGGTGCAGCTGTGCATGGTAGCCAAGCAGTTTCTAACTTCAACTTGTTCAGTTAGACTTTGACAAACAAACCTGGAAGCTGATTGGTTTCTATTCAGAGCAGCACCAGATTGTGCACTCTCCAGTTCTATTGATTTTCTTTCCTGCAACCTGTAGAAGCATGACACGCTTTTTTGCATTTTGTAAATGTGCACAAGATCGCATGATATTGCATGCATTCACAAAACACCATAGTGTGAATGCAGCCTGAACTCTGTTTAAAAAATAAAATCTATTCAAGTATATATTTAATATACAGTTAGGTCCATATATATTTGGACACAGGCACAATTTTCATACCAGAATAAAATTAAAACAAAACAATCCAAATGAATTTGAAGTGCAGACTTCCAGCTTTAATTCAAGGGGTTGAACATAAATATCAAGTACAAATTTTAGAAACTGTAACCATTTGTATACACAGTCCCCCCATTTTCAGGGGCTCGAATGTAATCATAAATAAAATGTTCATTTTTAATATTTTGTTGAGAATCCTTTGCTGACAATGTCTGCCTAAAAGCTGTAACCCATGGGCATTACCAAAGACTGGGTTTCCTCCTTTCTAAAGCTTTGCCAGGCCCTAACTGCAGCTGTCTTCAGTTGTTCTTTGTTTGTGGGCCTTTCTGCCTTTAGTTTTGCTTTCAGCAAGTGAAATGCATGCTCAATTGGTTTGAGCGTGCATTTGTCCACTGCAGAATATCCCACTTATTTTCCTTCAAAAGCTAATTGGTTGCTTTTGCAGTGTGTTTCGGATCATTGTCCTGTACTGTACTGTAAAGCGCTGTCCAATCAACTTTGCTGCATTTGGCTGAATCTGGGCTGACGGTTTATCTCTAAACACTGCAGAATTAATCCAGCTGCTTCTGTCTTCTGTCACATCATCAATAAACACCAATGACCCAGTGCCACAGGAAGCCATGCATGCCTATGTCATCACACTGCCTCCACCATGTTTTGCAGATGACGTTGTGTGCTTTGGATCATGAGCTGTTCCAAGCCTTCTCTATACTTTTTACAGATTAATCTTAGTTTCATCCGTCCAAAGAATGCTATCACAGAACTGATCTGGCTTTTTAGATTTTTTTTTTTTTTTGTCAAAATCTAATCTGGCTTTCGTATTCTTCAGGCTTATGAATGGTTTGCACCGTGTAGTGAACCCGCTGTATTTTTAATTTGTCTGGATGTTGTGAATGATTTTTTTTAACCACAGAGATGATCCTGCTCTCATCCACCACTATTGTCTTCCGTTGACGTCCAGGCCTTTTTAGGTTGCTGAGCTCACCAGTGCGCTCTTCTTTCCTCAGAATGTACCAAACTGTTGATTTGTCCACTCCTAATGTTGCTGCTCTCTTTCTTATGGATGTGTTTCATTTTGAAACCTTACAAGGGCCTTTTCACTTTTGATGTAGGTTCACAGCAATAGATTCCAAATTCAAATACCACACTTAGAATCAACTCCAGACTTTTTACCTGCTTAATTGATGAAGAAATAACAAATAAAGAATAAACTAGCCCACATCTGGCAATGAAACAGCTTTTGTTGCAATTGTCCAATTATTTTTAGCCACTTGAGGGGGTGGCTAATCTTAAGAGCTGTAATTCCTAAACCCTTACTCTGATTTGGATGTACATACCCTCAAATGAAATCTGAGAGTGTGCACTTTCAGCCCATATCCATTATATAACTATATGAATATGGTTTGGTAAATACCTGAAAAAACTAAAATGTTCCTAAATATATGGACCTAACTGTATATAGTCAATCTAAATATGGAGGAGTAAAAAAAAAAAGAAAATAGCAATAATAGTTACTACCATAAAGAAGTGTTTTGGAATCTATAACGAATTTAAATGGAAGTTATTCAATGGGTATATTACTGTATATATACAATGTAATTGCATACTTAAACTGACTTAGTTGAATTTGTTTTTTTAGCTGCCATGACTAAATATATACAAGTTTCAAGAAATTCATGATGCTAAGCAATTTTCCAAATACATGTGATGCCCATTCCAGTAATCATGCAGTTCTCACTTTGCTTCATTATATTGTATAACATGGCAGCTAATAGAACACAAGGGTTGCACAACAGTTCTAGATATGTCAGATATCTCAATTATATATGGGTACATATACATATGTAGGTACATTGCATACATACACCATATGGACAAGCATATGCAGGCACCTGGCCATCACACCTACTTATGTGGCTAAAAATATGTAGCCATTCCTACAAATTATTGGATTCAAGTCTTTTCAGTAAACAGTATAGCATTCAATGACATTTTAGACCAGTGGTTCTCAACTCATGTCCTCAGGACCCACTAACAGGCCAGGCATGCAAGATAACTGAAATACATCACAGGTGATATAATTTGCTGCTCAGTGATTGCAGTATTCTAGTCTGCATCTCCCCATACTTAAAACCTGCCCTGTTAGTGGGTCCTGAGGACAGGGGTTGAGAACCACTGTTTTAGGGTTCTTTCACATGGGTGATCTGCCTGGCAGACTCTGCTGATCCCCCCTGAGCAGGCGGATGACCAGTCCGTCTCCGCTCACTATGCAGAGACTATGCAAAGACGGACCTCTCAAAGACCCGTTCTCCTTTATGGATGTCAGTTTTCACCTGGTTCCATCCGATCAGCCAGATGGATGAAAAATAGAATCTCAATCCATCTGGATTTCACGGACAGGATTGGATCAGATAGCTGCGGTTGTCAGCGGGCATGTCACCGCTAACATCTGCTGCTCCATAGAGCTGAATGGAGCATCCGATCATGTCCGCCTAAAAAACTGACAGGTGGACCTGATCGCAATGCCGTGTGAAAGGGGCCTTAGACAGTTATGTACGTCAAACCTTGTGAAGAAATCTTGAGGGAGGTCCTTTTTACTTCCAGTATGATTGTTCTCCTGTGCACAAATTAAAGTCCATAAAAACATGGCTTGGCAAGTTTGGTGTGGAGGAACAGAAGTGGCCTGCACAAAACCCGATTAAATCTCTAATGAAGACATTTGTAATGAACTAGAATGCCGATTATGAGCCAGGTCTTCTCATCCAACTTCAGTGCCTGAAATATTTGTTTGGCCAAACGGGCCCTAATACCAGCAGACACTTTCTAAACTCTTGTGGAAAGCTTTTCCAGAGCAGTGAATGCTTTAACAGCCACAAAGGAAGACTTTTGACAGCATACATAAGCTTACTGACCTTACGGTTTCTACTCATGTAAGCATAGCTGGGTGGCCTGCTAGAGGTTTGGATCTCTTAATGATCTGGTACCCACCTTTTAGCTTCTCTCCAAACATTGTTAAGAACACAGTAAAGTTAATTGGTCCAGGGGCTTCATGTAACATCTCGTCCAGTTCTTCATTCTTCACATTCAGGCGACCTTGTTGAATATCACAAAATATGTGTTAACATCTCTTCAAAAACAGCTATATTCATTTGCAATCCATTGATTAGTGCCTCACTGAGAAAGCCATCTAGTTGTCCTCTAAATAGATACAATTCCAATACTTAATAATATTGAGTAACTGTCTGTAATTAGATGCTTCTGGAATCAAAGGGCAATACACAACTATTGGAATAGGCTATTTTTAGCTCTTTCTAATTCAGATGACAGCTGTATACACTTTAGTGGTAATAATGAATGCAGAACCCTGTATGATTATGTGGATAATATTACAGCTTCTTGTAATGACATGTGCAAAAGTTATGGATACCATTTCACTAATGTATGTTTTGGGAACATTGCATGTGATAACAAGGGATTATATGTTACTTTAAAGTGTAAGTACAGGCAGTTGTAAAAGACCACTACTGAAACCAGTTATGAAGATATAAAAAATACCTAAATGTATTTTTAAAAATTACCTCAGTATGTCTTTGTACTAGTCTGCTGTGATCCCATAAGTGATATTTCATTAAGTTCTATTGGCCGCAGCGCGGTGTAAAGTGGTGGATTGTGTTGCACCACGCTGTGCTGAAAAAAAGTACTGCATGCCACAACTTAAATTCACACTATTCTTTTACTCTCTATGGACATCTTTTGTATTTTGTAACCCTCAGGCTTGCACAGTATTCTTCTCCCCTCCACCGCCCCCTTATTCCTCCCAGGCAAGTTTCCCCCCCTATATCTCTTCCTCTTCTTTGCCACCCGACGTGGATCTTTTGCGGCTTCCTTTCATGCTTTACTCTTCTCTCCCACCATTCACCCCTGTCTTGGTTTCCAGAATGCCCTATTCATTTTACTGCCCCCATTGGGGCATACCAATAGAACTTAATGAAATGTCACTTATGGGATCACGTGTTAAAGATGGAGCTTCTCTCAGTCTTAATTTTAATTGAATATAGTACAGTATAGTATAGTACTGAGTACAGTTTGTGCCTTAAGCCTCGTACACACGATCAGTCCATCCGATGAGAACGGTCTGAAGGACCGTTGTCATCGGTTAACCGATAAAGCTGACTGATGGTCCGTCGCGCCCACACACCATTGGTTAAATAACCGATCGTGTCAGAACGCGGTGACGTAAAACAACGACGTGCTGAAAAAAATGAAGTTCAATGCTTCCAAGCATGCGTCGACTTGATTCTGAGAATGCGTAGATTTTTAACCGATGGTCGTGCCTACTAACGATCGGTTTTGACCTATCGGTTAGGAATCCATCGATTAAATTTAAAGCAAATTGGCTTTTTTTTAACCGATGGGTAAATAACCTATGGGGCCCACACACGATCGGTTTTGAACGCTGAAAACGGTCCATCAGACCGTTGTCCTCTGGTTAACCTATCTTGTGTACGAGGCCTAAGGCCTCATACACACGATAGGTTAACCCAGTGTTTCTCAATTCCAGTCCTCAGGCCCCCCCAACAGGTCAGGTTTTCAGGATTTCCATTATTTTGCACAGGTGATTTCATCAGTTTCACTGCCTTAGTAATCACCACAGCCTTTTCATCTGAGGGAAATCCTGAAAACCTGACCTGTTGGGGGGGGCCTGAGGACTGGAATTGATAAACACTGGGTTTACCAGAGGACAACGGTTAAATAACCGATCGTGTCAGAACGCAGTGACGTAAAACACAACGGCGTGCTGAAAAAAACGAAGTTCAATGCTTCCAAGCATGCGTCGACTTGATTCTGAGCATGCGTGGATTTTTAACCGATGGTCGTGCCTACTAACGATCGGTTTTGACCTATCGGTTAGGAACCCATAGGTTAATTTTAAAGCAAGTTTGCTTTTTTTAACCTATGGTTAAATAACCTATAGGGCCCATACACGATCGGTTTTGACTGATGAAAACGGTCCATCAGACCGTTGTCCTCTGGTTAACTTATCGTGTTTAGGAGCTTTTGTAATTTTTTTTGCCAAAGCTCCTAAACTTACACATAGGCTTTTACCAGAGTTTAGGAGCTGCCACGTTTAGGTGAGCTTCAACCTCCCTCTCCTGAGCGTAGAAGAATCGCATTCAGGATAGGAAAGTTTTGACTACAGGCCACGGGAAAATGCAAAATGCTGCAAATTTGCTGTGTTTTACATTTTCCCGCGGCCACTGTAAATGTAGGCCAGTGTACATGAAGCCTTACTGTTGTTGCATTCTTTTCTTTGTGTGAATGCCTTATACCTTGTGATGATACTTAACCACTTCCCGCCCGGCCTATGGCCGATTTACGTCCGGGAAGTGGTTATGAAATCCTGACAGGACGTTCTAGAACGTCCTGCAGGATTTCATGCCGCGCGCACCCGTGGGGGCGCGCATCGCGGCGATCGGTGATGCGGGGTGTCAGTCTGACACCCTGCATCTCCGATCTCGGTAAAGAGCCTCCGGCGGAGACTCTTTACCACGTGATCAGCCGTGTCCAACCACGGCTGATCACGATGTAAACAGGAAGAGCCGTCGATGGCTCTTCCTCACTCGCGTCTGACAGACGCGAGTAGAGGATAGCCGATCGGCGGCTCTCCTGACAGGGGGGGTTAGCGCTGATTGTTTATCAGCGCAGCCCCCCCTCGGATCGCCACACTGGACCACCGGGGATGCCCACCCTGGAGCACCAGGGTGGGCAAAAAAAAAAAAAAAATGACAGAAAAAAAAAAAAAAAGTCTAAAAAATAAATAAAAAAAAAGCATAAAGAAAAAAAAAAAGATGCCAGTCAGTGCCCACAAATGGGCACTGACTGGCAACCTGGCAAAAATCAGTGCTGCCACCCCAGTTTCCATCAGCGCCACCCCAGTGTCCATCAGCGCCACCCCAGTGTCCATCAGTGCCACCCCAGTGTCCATCAGTGCCACCCCACAGTGCCCATCCATGCCCAGTGCCCACCTATCAGTGCCCATCTGTGCCACCCATAAGTATCCATCAGTGCCGCCCATGAGTGCCCATCTGTGCCGCCTATGAGTGCCCAGTGCCGCCCATGAGTGCCCATCAGTGCCGCCTATGTGTGCCCATCAGTGCCGCCTATGTGTGCCCATCAGTGCCGCCTATGTGTGCCCATCAGTGCCGCCTATGTGTGCCCATCAGTGCCGCCTATGTGTGCCCATCAGTGTCGCATACCAGCGCCGCCAATCAGTGCCACCTCATCTGTGCCCGTCAGTACTACCTCATCGATGTCCATCAGTGCCATCTCATCGGTGCCCATTAGTGCCGCCATATCAGTGCCCGTAATTGAAAGAGAAAACTTATTTACAAAAAAATTAACAGAAAAAAATAAAAACGTAATTTTTTTTCCAAATTTTCAGCCTTTTTTTAGTTGTTGCGCAAAAAAAAAAAATCGCAGAGGTGATCGAATACCACCAAAAGAAAGCTCTATTTGTGGGGAAAAAAGGACGCCAATTTTGTTTGGGTACAGTGTAGCATGACCGCGCAATTGCCATTCAAAGTGCGACAGTGCTGAAAGCTGAAAATTGGCTTGGGCAGGAAGCTGCGTAAGTACCTGGTATGGAAGTGGTTAAAGACCCAATAAAAGTTTTGTGAAACAAATGTACTGCATGCCCTACTTTTTGGCAGTACACCACTGTCCTACTACGCCTGGTGTAAACAGGCCGTCAGTCTGGGAGAAGGAGGGACAACTCTGTAAACCAATCAGGCTTTATTGCATTGCAAAGTGCTATGAATCAAGCAAATGCAGCTTTAGTCCAGCAGAGCCTGGAATATTCAGCACTGGTCTCATTTGTTCTACAAAAGAAGCTCTTTTGCATCTTTAGGATCCTAAAATTATGGTAGCAGAAACAAAATTATGGCATTATTGCTACATTAAATAGATGATGAGCCTTAGCTAGCTGGATGCTAATGTAGTCTATGTGACCCAAACGGAATGCATATAACCAGATTACAGAAAAATTATTTATTAAACAAAGCAGCTGTATTAAAGGGGTTGTAAAGGATTTTTCTTCCCTAAATAGCTTCCTTTACCTTAGTGTAGTCCTTCTTCACTTACCTCATCCTCCAATTTTGCTTTTAAATGTCCTTATTTCTTCTGAGAAATGCTCACTTCCTGTTCTTCTGTCTGTAACTACACACAGTAATGCGAGGCTTTCTTCCTGGTGTGGAGAAAGCCTCTTGAGGGGGCGAGCAGGAGTGTCAGGACGCCCACAAACACACAGCTCCTTTCTCTATCTGCAAAGTAAAGAGTGTCCTGACTTGCCTGCTCGCCCCCTCCCCTCTCAAGAGGCTTTCTCCACACCAGGGAGAAAGCCTCACATTACGGTGTTGAGTTACAGACAGAAGAACAGGAAGTGAGCATTTCTCAGAAGAAATAAGGACATTTAAAAGCAAAATCGAAGGATGAGGTAAGTGAAGGAGGACTGCACTAAGGTAAAGGAAGCTATTTAGGGAAAAAATGTTTTCCTTTACAACCCCTTTAAGCACTGTATTTTGGCACCAACGTGTTCACTGTTGAACTGATAGCCAGCATGCTAAATCCACAATTTTAGACGATTAAAATTACATCAAGGTTTAGAGTTAAGATAGAGTTAAGGTATATACATAGTTTGAGGGTCAAAGTAAATGAGTAACTCCACTTTAGTTGAGAAAAAAAACATCTCCGTCTTGGTGATCTATGTACAAGGATTTTAACAAACTTTGTTGCAGATTCCTACCTTTTATTATTCTGAAGAAATTCCTTTTGTGTTTGTCTGTATCCATGTGGGAAAGTGAATCTAATAGGAGTGGTTTCATAATTATCAACCAGCTGCAACACCTACAGGGCACTAATGAGGAAAACTGCTGGGTCTGCATCCCTTTTAGATAGGATTTCCTATTAGGAGTATCTCACCAAACATTTTTGTTGCAGGGGATGCCTGAAATCTGACTCTTATCTTAGTGCAGACTTCTGGGAAAATTGAGGAGCCAATCACAGAAGCAGGAAATTATGTTTCTGGGAGGTTCGGGGGACAGGTAGCCATATTGCATTACATTTTTAGAAAGTTGCTGCAGATTAAAAAGGAAAGGTGATTTTTAATAACACTAATTTACAATATGACTTGAGTCACAATTTGTTTATTGTATATACATTTTTTCTTTATTTGGTATTTTTTGCCCCACAAAAAGTTATCCTTTAAGTGTTTAGTTTCATGGTTGGGTTAAGGCTCTCTCTCATTCAGCTCTGCTGGCAGAATGAGACAAATTACTGTTGCCCCATTTTGTGATAAACTGGGGGGATGGTTAAATCTATAGATCTGGCAATTGTATTCCCACAGCATGTACCAGCGCCTGTCAGAGTACCTGAACAGTAATGGGATGCAGATAATTTTTGAGCCGAGAATTTTCCATCTGGCTCCTTCAACAAATTTTGATTGAAAAATTGGCTTTTGTCTATACACCTGGTGCCAGCATGACGACCCATGGAACATATTATGGCAAGTCCGGCAGGAATCAGTCAGTTGCCTGGCTGTCACGCTGATCTAATATCTTGGATCACTGACCCAAACTAAGTATGCAGATCTGGAGATCATACTTCACCTGTCACATAAATATTAAGTGCCAGAAAAAGCCAGGCAAATATATGTTTTCAGAGTAGTGGTTTTCCTTAAAATAATTCTGTTACTATAGAAAGTATGATACATCCAGTAGAGTTTCTCTTGTGTTATTCCACAAGCCTTTCCCCAGAAGAGTAGATAATGTACACCAGTCAGCATTCAGTTATACAGAAACTATGAGGCTTCATTTCCACTGGCGTTTTTACAGCCACTGTTGTTAGGCTTTTTTACAGCTAAAAAACGCCTGTCCATATTTATTTTGTAAAAAAAAAAAAAAAGCTTTAAAAATGCCGCGGTCGCGTTTTTGAGCGTTTTCGCGCGTTTTTTAACGTCTGGCGTTTTTACAGCTCTACTCTGGAGCTTCAGAACGCCCTGGTCCCGCGTTTTTTTTACAGCTCAAAAACGTCTATGCCACTTGCAGCTCAAAAACGCCTATGTGGGAATGAAGCCATAGAATAACATGGACAGGCGTTTTTAAGCTGTAAAAAACGCTCAGAAACGTGGCTGTAAAAACGCCAGTGGAAATGAGGCCTAACTGTTACTCAAACATTAAGATATTTGAATATTTAAATATAATTTTGAGTATTTTAATAAGGCAATATGTGCTTTAGCTTTAACAGTTCTGAAATTTTTGTTTTGTTTGGTAAGTTCATGCTAAGGGGTATATTTTTAAAGTAGCACATGTGACATTAACTAACAGTTTACTGTAGATGGATCTTCTTGGTGCATGTGTTTTAAATTACAGTGACTTTTTTACATGTAGAAAATGTTTGGTAAAAGTCAAATTAACTGCTTTATAAATATGTCCCTTAATGTTGCTCTGTATAATTCTATTAAAGTGATCATACCTAAAGCAGCAAAGGTGTCTCTAAGATCTTCTTTGTCAATGAAGCCATCTCTGTTCTGATCCATGATGGTAAATGCCTTCATATACAAAAATAAAGAAGTAAAGTTAGCTGGTTGCAATAGTTATCAAAAGTTTTCTGTCTGTATGTTGATCTTGTAATAGTAGATTCAGACTACTTCATTTCCTCTGAAGCCCAATCCACATTTAGATCACGCTTCAGAGGCTACTGACAGGTAGCGAGGTAGCGATGTGATGCCTCCTCACTGCCTGTTTCAACCCCATTTTTGCCCAAAAATGCGCCTCAACCACGTGCATTGCACACACTTCCCTATTTGTTTGAATGCATATTAGGAAGTGGCAGTTTGTGGGTGGCAAAAATATTGCTCATATACACATTTTTGCCCCCCCCCACCGCACATCCAAATGAAGCTTAAAGCCTAGTACACACTATCAGTTTTTTTTCCTGTTTAACCCAGTGGGGGGGGGGGGGATGCCCCCCTGCTAGAACACTCTGTTCAGCGCTCTTAGCCGCTCGTTGAGTGCTGATTGGGAGCCGGTCAGCTGCTGGTTTTCCAGCATGGTTGTCCAACAAAAGCTGGTGTTGGACCGGCTGCCATATACACCAAATATCGGCCAGTTTCTTATTGAAATGGCCGATGTTGCCCCACATATCGTAGGGTAGACTTAAGGGTTTCTGACAAAGTTGTCCATTCTATACAATAGGATGTGAAATACAATAGCCAATGACATTACAAGATCATTGTCTGAAGCTCATTGTTTTAAAGGGAGCAGACAGCCATTACTGTAGCAGACCATCACATGGGAATGGCTGAGTTTGCATTTTTGAGATTATAGCCTATTAGATTTCATTAGCACCAAAAATCACATACAGTATGTGTATTTTGCATGTTATGAGCATGCACTTTTTATAAGGATATTTATTTTGCTAAGTTACATCTAATGGACACATTTTTTTTATTTTTTTTTATTTTAGTTGACCAAATAACACAATGAACATTTACAGCATTTAACGACATCACAATGACCTTGAATTTGAACAAATGTTCCAACAGAAGGAACAATTCTTGAAAGACATCAGCAATAGATGAACGTTGGAATTTGACTAATAAAGTATTCGATCAGGGTCTCCACATTGAGTGAAACATGTGTTATTTTTTCTATAACATATAACTTTGTAGAGGTGACAAGCAAATAAGAAAGGTGGGGTAGAAGGAAAAAGGGAAGAAGGACATAAGAAGAGAAACAAAACCAATGGCCAACTTTTTTTGTATAATTGCATAGACTGGGATGCTTCTGCAATGTTAAAGTAAACCAAGTTTTGCTGGAAATTGTCATAAAACCAGCTGACATAATGGGAAGATGTCAGCCAGTAAATATTGCTTTGCTCAACCTACAACAGTCTGTATACAAAGCCCAATAACAGCAATAACATTCCCAGTGAGGGGTTAGTCACTAAGATCACATCTGATGCAAACACCTTTTTTATGCCTATACCAAAACGTGGTGTAATATGTAAAAAAAAGAAGCAAAGGCTAATACCTCGTATTTTTTTGTATGGGGCAGTATGTGACTCACCCTCTTCCACTAATGAGGCAGCACTGGGTGCCTGGGTGGCCAATCACCAAGCAACAGTGCTGTTAATTATAAGCTTAACCTGCCTAGCGGTATTCCCGAGTGAGGCTCGGGGTGAGATTTTTGTGCTACTATCGGTAACCCCGAGCCACACTCGGGATTGCCTCGCTGGATGCTGGAAAATATTACTTACCTTTTCCCTGGGATCCAGCAATGTATTTCCACAGTGCACGGTGGCCGGATGTACCGCCCGATGCACTGATTCCCTTCCCTGCGACGTTACGACGCATGGGGGCGGAGAACTGCGCCAAATTCAAAAAAGTACATAAACACAATACATACAGTATACTGTAATCTTACAGATTACAGTACTGTATGTAAAAAATACACACCCCCTTTGTCCCTAGTGGTCTGCCAATTGTCCTGCATGTACTTTTGTATAATAAAAACTGTTCTTTCTGCCTGCAAACTGTAGATTGTCCATAGCAACCAAAAACTGTCCCTTTATGTCAAAAGTGGTTTTTAGTGGACCAGCTAGAAAACAGCAATAATAAATTATAATCACTTGCAGAATTGAGCGATATCGATTTGTGGGGAAATTCGTCATAAAAAAATAAAAGTAATGACAGCGACAATTCTGCAACTGAGCAAATTTCAGTGTTTTTGATTTGTATACATTATTGAATAATATTTATTATAATTATATTATTATTTGTTATAATTATTTATAGTTATTTATTATATTATAATTTATGATTTTGTTTTTCAAACTTTATCATACCCGAGATGTCTACTAGACTCTTGTTTGGACACATTTAAGTGAGTTATTCCTAAGAATTACAGGCCTACAATGTAAAATGCCAAATTTCCTTGCAAAATAATGGTACCGCTTTCAGCACCTAAAATCTGAAATAATCATACCGCCAGGGAGGTTAAACCGGAGTAACGATGAGCTTGCACTGGACTCCTTCTCTATGCGTCAACATGCACACAGACTGGTGTGTGTGCGTCGGTAAGTATGGGCAAACCACCATTTAGGCCTTGTATACACGATCGGTTAACCAGAGAACAACGGTCTGATGGACCGTTTTCATCGGTCAGAACCGATCGTGTGTGGGCCCCATAGGTTATTTAACCATCGGTTAAAAAAAAGCCAACTTGCTTTAAATTTTAACCGATTGGATTCCTAACCGATAGGTCAAAACCGATCGTTAGTAGGCACAACCATCGGTTAAAAATCCACGAAGCATTGAACTTTGTGTTTTACGTCACCGCATTCTGACGCGATCGGTTCTTTAACCGATGGTGTGTGGGCGCGACGGACCATCAGTCAGCTTCATCGGTTAACCTATGACAATGGTCCTTCAGACCGTTCTCATCGGATGGACTAATCGTGTGTACGAGGCTTAACAGTTCATATGCAATAATATCTGTAAATTAAGTATATTACAGAAAACAGTACACTACTTGTATTCACTATTATGAGCTCATATTAATTTGATTCCTTTTTGTTAATATGTGGACTTTAACCACTTGGGATCCGCCTGCCGTCAATTGACGGCTGCAGTGCGGATCCCAATTTCCAAACTGCCGTCAATTGACGGCCGCCCCTTTGGGCGTTCCCCGCGCGCGCTCCAGAGCGCGCTGCGGGGAAAATCTGTGTTGGCCGTGTCCCTCGGACACAGCCAATTACAGATCGCCGCGAACGGCCAATCAGAGTGGCCGTTCGCGAGGCGATCTGTGCGGCCAATGAGAGAGGATCTCATATGTAAACATATGAGATCATCTCTCATTGCCGTTTTACACAGAGACAGCGGTGCTGTCTCTGGAGAGGAGACCGATCTGTGTCTCTTGTACATAGGGACACAGATCGGTCACCCCCCCAGTCACCCCCCCCTCCACCTACAGTTAGAACACTAAGCAGGGATACATTTAACCCCTTCCTCACCCCCTAATGTTAACCCCTTCAATGCCAGTCACATTTATACTGTAATTAGTGCATATTTATAGCACTGATCGCAGTATAAATGTGAATGGCGCCAAAAATGTGTCCGATGTGTCCGCCATAACGTCGCAGTCCCATTAAAAATCGCAGATCGCCGCCATTTCTAGTAAAAAAAAATAATTTAAAAAAAATAATTCTGTCCCCTATTTTGTAAGCGCTATAACTTTTGCGCAAACCAGTCGCTTATTGCGATTTTTATTTTTTTTTACCAAAAATATGTAGAAGAATACGTATCGGCCTAAACTGAGAAAAAAAAATGTTTTTTTTTTTTTAAATTGGGATATTTATTATAGCAAGAAGTAAAAAATATTGTATTTTTTTCAAAATTGTCTCGCTTCTTTGTTTATAGCGCAAAAAATAAAAACCGCACAGGCGATCAAATACCACCAAAAGAAAGCTCTACTTGTGGGGAAAAAAGGACGTCAATTTTGTTTGGGAGCCACGTCGCACGACCGCGCAATTGTTAGTTAAAGCGATGCAGTGCCGAAAGCTGAAATTTCACCTGGGCAGGAGGGGGGTATATGTGCCCAGTAAGCAAGTGGTTAAAGAGACAGATTGGATAGAAAGTGGTCCTTTGCCACACACATTGGGACTATGCTAAAAGGGCAGGCTCAGTACCTCTGACGCATTTGCAGTAAAATAATGTTGACTTTTCACTGTTTTATGTCTTGTTTTGTTTTCTCAATGTATATATGATTTTCAAGGTGTTTTATGGATTTTGCCTTTGATTTATAATTTAAGCTGTTGCATTACTCCAACTGAGATCTTGGGACCATAGCAAGTAAAATAAGAATTACAGTATATCTGACTGTTTTACTCACCTCCTTAAACTCCTGAATCTGGGTTTGTTCAAACATGGAGAATACATTGGAGTTGGCCCCTTCAGATCTCTTCTTTGCTTTCTTGGGAGACTTTAAAACAGTTAAGTGAAATTATAAAATAAAAAAAATCAAGAAAAGGCATAGACATTTCTGCATATCAACAGTTTTACACCTTATGCCAATATATTTATATCTCAGTGGAATATGTATGCTGGAAGCAGACTGGGAGAAAATGTTCTGTTGTTATTCATGTACCAATTTTAAAACTGTTGCCAACTCTGCATTCCACCAGACACTGGTTGTAATTCAGAGCTCAGCCTTTATTCTATTCATTCCAGTCATACTGTTCTCCTGTCCTCTGGGTCTTGGTTGCAGATCCCTTTTGGGTTCACACTCTTCCATAAATGTTTGTCGCAGCGCTTTCCAGGAAACCTAGTATCCAGTCAAGGCACCGCTCACACCAAAATGGCCTTCAAATTCCAGGCTCCAGATTTAACGCTAGTGTATATTTTACCTGCACAATGCATATTAACCAGTAGCTCTGTTCTGTACCATGTAGGTCATTTAAAATGTTTCCATTGTGAGCCAAATTAAAGCAAACCCAAGCTTAAAAAATAAAATATGCAGCCCAGCCCAGCAAAAAAGACTTTCACTGCAATTCTTTTCTTCAATCCAGCACTGTCCCCTGCAAGAGGTCAGCTCTTCCACCAGATGGTGCTCTTCTTCCAGGCTGAATGATAGGCAACCCATTTCCTGGGAGCCCAGGCTGTCACAAACAAACTCATCACCACACCCTGTTAGCCTGGGCCCACAATGCTACTGCATTGAATGATGTTCACATGTTATTAAATAAGTAAGGGCTGCCCTATGTTGCCGACAGAGAAAAAGAGAAAGGATCCATAAAGTGGACCACTCTTTACACAATCAAGCCTAGTAATTATTACATAGTTACATACAGTGCCTTGAAAAAGTATTCATACCCCTTGAAATTTTCTAAAATGTTTCATGTTACAACCAAAAATGTAAATGTATTTTATTGGGATTTTATGTGATAGACCAACACAAAGTGGCACATCATTTTGAAGTGGAAGGAAAATGATAGATGGTTTTCCAGTTTTTTTTGCAAATAAATATGTGAAAAGTGTGGGGGGCATTTGAATTCAGCCCCCCTGAGTCAATACTTTGTAGAACCTCCTTTCACTGTAATTACAGCTGCAAGTCTTTTTGGGGATGTCTCTACCAGCTTTGCACTTCTAGAGAGTGACATTTTTTGCCCATTCCTCTTTGCAAAATGGCTCAAGCTCTGTCAGATTGGATGGAGAGTGCATGTGAACAGCAATTTCCAAGTCTTGCCACAGATGATCAATTGGATTAAGTCTTACCTTTGACTGGGCCATTCCAACGCATGAATATGCTTTGATCTAAACCATTGTAGCTCTGGCCGTATGTTTAGGGTCATTGTCCTGCTGGAAGGTGAACCTCCGTCCCAGTCTCAAGTCTTTTGAAGACTCTAATGCCGTGTACACATGATCGGATTTCTGAGATAGGCAGCGTAAGTGTAACTATGCGCCGTCGTATCTGTACGCCGTGCCCACAATCTGAGAAACGCCTAAAAATAGGCTTCCTACGACCGACGTTACTTGCCTAAGCCGTTGTTTCTTGGGCGCATATTTACGCTGGGCGCATTTTCCGCTCCCATTGATTTTCTATGCACATATGCAAATGAGGGAGATACGCCGATTCACAAACGTAGTTGCGCCCGGCGCATAATATACGCAGTTTTCGTAAGTCGTACATCCGGCGTAAAGTTATTCCCCATATAGGAGGTGCAACTCATGCAAAGGTATGGACCAGGGAACACAGGCCATTGTATCTTTTGTCGTTTATGTTGTACGTGAATATGACTAGGCGTAGGTTACGTTCACGTCGCAGGCAGTGATTCAACGTATCTTAGGCAGTTGTTTCGACGTGATTCTGAGCATGCGCACTGGGATGCGGCCACGGGATGGCGCATGCGCCGTTCATTTTCAGTACTTCTATGGCGCTTGGCCCATCATTTGCATGGGGTCACACCTCATTAGCATGGCTCACGCCCACTTCCACCTACGCTGGCTTACCCAGAGGAAACCCATCGTATCCCATCGTATCTTTAAGAGCGAGTGCTTTGTGAATCCAGTGCTTGCCTCTGTGCGCTGTGCCGGCGTAGCGTAAAAGAGATACGCTATGGCGGCACAAATATGCGCCGATGTATGTGAATCCAGGCCATAGTGTTTTGCTTTTAGGCCAAAAAGTTCTATTTTTGGTATCATATGACCAGAGAACCTTCTTCCACAGGTTTGCTGTATCCCCTACATGGCTTCTCGCAAACTGCAAATAGGACTTCTTATGGCTTTCTTTCAACAATGGCTTTCTTCTTGCCACTCTTCCATAAAGGCCAGATTTGTGGAGTGCAAGACTTATAGTTGTCCTGTGGACAGATTCTCCCACCTGAGCTGTGGATCTCTGCAGCTCCTCCAGAGTTACCATGGGCCTCTTGTCTGCTTCTCTGGTTAATGCTCTCCTTGCCTACTTTAAACTTCTCAACAACTTTATCCCTGAGCTGTCTGGTGTGTTTCTTGGCCTTCATGACACTGTTTGTTCACTAACGTTTTCTAACAAACCTCTGAGGGCTTCACAGAACAGCTGTATTTATACTGAGATAAAGTTACACACAAGCGGACTCTATTTACTAATTAGGTGACTTCTGAAAGCAATTGGTTCCACTAGATTTTAGTTAGGGATATCAGAGAAAAGGGGGCTGAATACAAATTCATGCCACACTTTTCGGGTTTTATTTGTAAAAAAAATTAAAACCATTTAAAATTTTCCTTCCACTTCACAATTATATGCCTTTTTGTGTTGGTCTATCACAAAAAATCCCCAAAATCCCAATAAAATACATTTATGTTTTTGGTTGTAATATGGCAAAATGTGGAAAATTTCAAGGGGTATGAATACTTTCTCAAGACAAAAGTCCATCTAGTTAAACCATTAGAAGGAAAATAAAAAATTATATATATATATATATATATATATATATATATATATATATATATATATATATATATATATATATATATATATATATATATATATATATATTAAAAATAAATCATGATCCAATTTGCTCCAGCAGGGGGAAAAATGTTCTTCCTGATCCCCCAAGAGGCAATCAGACATTACCTGGATCAACTTTTACCTATAAATATTAATATCCAGTTATATTATATGTATCTAGGAAAGAACCAATATTGTGTAGGCTCCAGCTAAACAGGACAGGAGCACAACAGCTCAGTGAGGTGGATTTTCTAAAGGCAAATAGGCTGTCCACTTTGCAAAGAAAATTGCATCTGCTAGTTTATTCTCCCCAGATCTTGGTGAAAGTAACTTTGCTTTGTAAAGAATACCCAATCACATGCAAGGAATTTTTTCTGCACAAATGGATGATGGATGTTGGCTGAGCTTCGCCTTGTTCACTAAGCTCTGGAGAAAAATCCCTTGTAAATGTAACTTAAGTTGCAAAAGAAACAGTCTATTTGCCTTCAGTAAATCAAAAATCAGTTGCACTCTGCAAGAGTTGTTCCAGAGCTTAGTAAAGAATGTAAAGCTCTGCAGCATGGGTCTTCAAACTACGGCCCTCCAGTTGTTCAGGAACTACAATTCCCATCATGCCTAGCCATGTCTGTAAATGTCAGAGTTTTGCAATGCCTCATGGGATGTGTAGTTCTGCAACAGCTGGAGGGCCGTAGTTTGAAGATCCCTGCAGTCTGCAGACTTCCATCTGCAAGCAAAATGTTTTTTTTTTTTTTATCCTCCTTGCACGTGAATGGGTATTCTTTGCAAAGAGAAACTTTCCCTCACTTACTAAGCTCTGGAGCAACTTTGCAAAGTAAACAATCTATCTGTCTTTAGTAAACCAATCCCAAATGTACTTTGCAGCACTAAACTTTTTCTCCAGCCTCTATAATACTGCATTTGTTATTTTGAAAAGCCAATATAATGGAAAAATGGAGGTCAAAAAAGCACTTGTTTGGTTTAGTCAATCATTTTCTTCATAAATTAATCCTTGTGGTCTGTGTAACATGACAGGACATGTCCCTTGCCTGTATACTGTGTGCTAAAAGGTATCCATCCCTCTTAATCATTTCAAAGAAAAAATAGTAGGTAGCTATAGCATACATAATTAACTACTTTCCACCAAATCACGTACCTGGTACGTCATTTGACTTCAAGTGATTGTACCGGGGTGATGCCTGAAGCTGCAAGCATCACCCGGTACCGTTTTTTAGAGATGAACTAGCCACTCGGTTGCTATTACAAGCAGTGGGATAGGGCACGTCGGCTGGCCAGAATTGGAGTCTCCGCTTATGGCAGGGGTGCCCAACCTTTTGAAGAGCAAGGGCCACTTAAGCGACTTGGTAACCGATCGCGGGCCACAATGAGCGGAGCGGGTGGATGGCAGCCCACTTGGCTCTATAGAGCCTACTCTACTCTCAGCACACCAAACTTGCAGGTAATAGAAGTCTATGGCTCATTGCAGGTAACCCGCAGGTGCACTTCTCTGTATCTGTGGATCAGTTTGAAAGCAGCCCAGTAACCACCACAGATTTTTTTAAAATTTAAAGTATTCAAAAATGAAGATCTTGGCGTTTTGGATGCTTTCAAGTGCAAAGGAGGGATTTGGGGTCTTATTGACCCCAGATCCCTCCATAAAGAATACGTGTCATGTTTCTATTGCTGTCATAAGGATGTTTACCTTGTGACAGCAATAAACGTAATACATTTTTTTTTTTTAAAGCAACAATGTAAAAATAAAAAATAAATGAATAATTAAAAAAAAAAGTAAAGTTCCCCCCGTCCCACTGTACTAGCATGCAAAGGTGAACGTGTGCGTCTGACCTGCACACACACAAACAGCAATTGACCCACACATGTGAGGTATCCTTGTGAACATCAGAACCTGGGCAGATTTTCTAGCACTAGACCTCTTCTGTAGATGTAAAATAGTAACCTATAAAGGCTTTTAAAACGTCACCTATGGATAGTAAAATTTACGCTGTTTGTCACTGCTGGGCCGGCCGTGCACAATTTTAAAGCTTGGTATCTATTTACTCAGCATGACATCATCCTTTATACTTTAAAATTGGCTTATGTATTGTTTTTTTTGCATTAAAATTTAAAAAAAATATTTTCCCCCACAAATTGCATTTAAAAAAACCCTCTGTGAAAATACAATGGCATAAAAAATTGCAACTACCGCCATTTTATTCTCTAGGGTCTCTGCTAAAAAAGTATATACCATTTTTATTTTTTAGAAAATAATACAGATTTTTATTTATAAACAACAAAATGTCAGAAAAAGGCTGGGTCCTTCAGTGGTTAGATTCCAAAAATCGTATATCTTGTTATGTCAAAGAATAATATGACAATAACTTTGTACAGCTTTTTTCTTTCAACTCTTATAGTAAAGATACTAATAGTAAAATATACAATTTACAGGGGTAGACAACTTTAGTACTTCAGCTGTTCAGGATTTACAAGTCACGTGAGGCTTTGCAAGACAACCACAGTCATAACTCCCAGACGCATGATGGGATTTGTAGTTTCACTAAAGCTGGAGTACTAAAGTTGTCTACCCCTGTATATAGTATATTTTACCATTAGTATCTTTAAGAAAGAAAAATAGCTGCACAAGGTTATTGTCACGTGGAGTGCTGAGGTTGCCTACCCCTAACATAGCATGTATAGTGTGTCTCTGTGCTTCTAAGGCTGGATTCACACATATGCATTTTTAGTGCTTGTTGCATTTTTCAGATTTGCACTACAGTCCATTTAACATGGTTTCCTATGAAAAAGGTTCTATAGTGCAAATCTAAAAAATTCACTAAAAATGCCATAGGTGTAAATCCAGTCTACATGCAGGACTAACATATTGGTCCTGTCTCTTTTTATCATAAAGCTTTTGATCTGTTATATTTCTATACACTATTATTTAATAGTTGCATGTACAATAAGGCCACACATGGTTAAAGTATTACGTTAATACGTATTACGTTAAATAGTCAGCATCTTTTTTCAGCAAAGTTTAATAACTTGTTGCCTCGCTTTCTAATAAAGCAGTTCTTTATGCAGATGCTAGGAAGGCTATAACTCTAAGCAGTACAAAAAACAAGAACAGCTTGGATGTTTAAATAACAATAGGATAAAGTGTCAAACATTAATACATTTTTGCCCCCATTGTCCTATATGGCTTTCACTAATTCTCCAGATTGTATGTCTGGGAGTACCCACATTATTATACATCCAATATCTGCTTACCATTGCTGTGCTGCTTTGCCAGGTGTTGCTGCCAGTGGATTTCTAAGACCAGATCTAAGGACTCTGTCCAGCGAGACAATAAATATCCCCCCCAAACTAGTTATAAATAAACTCATGCCCACTTTTGGCAGTGCTAGGTAGATTAGTCCCATCCTCAAACAAGCCTTTGCCTTGTCTCCAGTCTTGACACATTGTTGCGCAGTCCGATGATATGTGAGACAAAAGAAGATCTGAAGGTTACAGAAACCCAATGCTTCTGCAGCTCCATCCCATATGTGTTCTTATTTAAAGTAACAATGCTTCAGCAGATGGCTAAGAATACACTTCATGACAATTGCTGCTGATGTTACAGTGGTGGCACATACCAACTCTTATTTTTGTACTCTACATTTCACTAACGAGTAGATCTCTGTTTTTTACATTTCTTAATTTAGGGCAAGTAACAAATAAATTGTACTGATAAGTGAGCCAACATAACAACTTAAAGGAACACTAAAGGTTCGTTTTTTATTAGATCAATTGATTGCTGTAAGCTAGAGCATTTAAATATCACTTACCTCGTTTTTCCTTTTGACCTCCAAAATACAGTAATCCAGGTTTGAAAATGCCATTTCCTGTCTCTCATCTTCTTGCTTTCCACCAGCATCTGAGCCGTTTTGCATGGTGGAAAGCAGAATGTGCTCACCCCCTCCCTATGACTACAGCCCTGTGTGAAGATGCTCTCTTATCCCTCACAGGCATGGAGGCTAAGCCTAATGGGAACTGTATTTCCTATTAGGCCGTGATGTAGCAAGAATGAATGCGCACCGCAAACCAGGAAGTCAGTGAGAATAATGATTCAGGAGTGACGGAGGTAAATAAAACAGCTCGATTTCAACAGGTATCAAACTAGTTATAATGCAAAACATTACTTTTTACTTTATCAGCTACTGTCAGACTTTAATTTAAGAGGAAAATATTTTTGTCTTTACAACCCCTTTAACTATAGACTACCAGCAGTCCTACTGTTCAAACTGGAAAAACTCAATATAACTCCTATCTATAGTATCTATCTATCTATCTATCTATCTATCTATCTATCTATCTATCTATCTATCTATCTATCTATCTATCTATCTATCTATCTATGTATCTATCTATCTATCTATGTATCTATCTATCTAGTCCATCAGTCATTCTTCGGTCTCTAAACAGATGCAGGTAGTATTTTGGAGTTGATTTATTACATAGTGCTGAATACCATTCTGGGCAGTATTTTTTATTTTTTTTATAATGAATATCTACCTATTTCCCATGATGCTTCCATATCAAATATCTTGAACCACAGCTATTACTGTTCTCCAAGAATGTACCGGTAATTAAATACCTGGTCATCTAGGAACAAGGATAACCATATAGAAGTAATACTGCAGCTTTCAGGCAGTGCCTGGGAAAGTATTCCCTTAGCTCCCATTTAGGGCTCTTTCACATGGAGCGGATCCGTATTGATCCGCTCCGTTAGCCCGTTTGGCTCAGCGGGGATTCCCCTGTTAATCCCCGCTGAGCTGTCGGCGGACAGGGCGGTCCCCGCACACAGTGCAGAGACCGCCCTGTCTCTCCTCCGCTCTCCCCTATGGGAAATCGGATGAATACGGACTGTGTGTCCGTATTCATTGGATCCGTTCCGGGTTTTCTTCCATCCGCAAAAGCGGATCTTTGCGAAAGCGGATGGTTGGGGACGTTAGCGGATGCATCATCTGCTAACGTCTGCAATCCCATAGGGATACATTACAAGTCTGTAAACGGACTTGTAACAAACGGACCGTTTGTCCGTGCATGTGAAAGGGCCCTTACACTTATTGTGAATGTACCCAGATGATTTAAAGACTTTTTTGTGCGTTGGTACACACAACTTGTATTACAAAAGATGTGCATGTTTTTGGCCTCGTAGAATTTTAAATGGGAATGCCAGACACATGAACATAAACATGTTTTCTCTTTCGTTCATGGACGGACACAGCCTTAATCTTGACATAGTGGGAAATAGCCTTCCTTTAGGAGTGACTAGGCAGAAAGTGTTAACACTTCAAAGCTGAACAGCCCCGCCCAGGGTGCGGTCCTACTGACTATATCCCCTCTGCCTAGTTAAGGAGAAGACATGGCTCCCTTCGGGCCCATAGGCTTGGAGGCTTTTAGTTCAAAATTATTTTTGGATTTTTTAGGTTTTTAATCATTCCTGTGATCTTCGATCAACTGCCGACTTGGGTGACAGGCTGGATCCCAGATCCTTGTAGTCCCCCCAGTTTCGGCCATCGAGCGTGTGCCGACCATAGCTACGCACTGGGTTGTCCACGACTTGCCCGTCGCTCTACGGCTGCCCGGTGAGCTATACGCTCCAGGGCTTGCATAGGACCAGTCTACAGGGCCGAGTCGCAGTAGCCTGGTCTCAGACAGTCACGGAATGGGCAAAGATGCTGCTCAATGGGTTACAAGCACGTCAGGCTTCCTCGAACGAGGTAGCCCTAGCTGACCAACTAGTACAAGGCCAAAAATTCATTTGTGAATCAGCCTTGGACACTATGGGCCAGATTCACAAAGGACTTACGATGGCGTATCTCCAGATACGCCGTCGTAAGTCCGAATGTGAGGCATCGTATCTCGGCGCCTGATTCAAAGAATCAGATACGCCAGAATTCATCCAAGATACGACTGACGTAAGTCTCTTACGCCGTCGTATCTCAGGTGCATATTTACGCTGGCCGCTAGGGGCGTTTCCGTATATTTCCTGCGTCGAATATGCAAATGAGCTAGATACGCCGATTCACGAACGTACTTGCGCCTGGCGTATTAATATACGCTGTTTACGTAAGGCATACGACCGGTGTAACTTTACCCCTCATAAAGCAGGGGTAAGTCATGGACATCGGAAACGTCGGAACAGCGTCGTATTTTACGTCGTTTGCGTAAGTCGTACGTGAATGGGGATGGGTGTAGGTTACGTTCACGTCGACTAAGCATTGAGCCGGCGTAATTTGGGGAGAAAATTTGACGTGATACTGAGCATGCGCACGCATGCCCAGTTTGTTAGGCGTGTCATTAACGTGGGGTCACGATTCATTTCCATACAACACGCCCCCTACCAGCCTACTTTGAATTACGCCAGCCCATTTACGCTACGCCGCTGCAACCATTGGAGCAAATGCTTTGTGAATACTGCACTTGCCTGTCTAAGTTGCGGTGGCGTAGCGTAAATAGGATACGCTACGCCCGCACAAAGATGCGCCCAGATACGTGAATCTGGCCCTATTCCTCTGCTGGCCAGAGCCTCAGTTCAGGCGGTGATGTTACACCATCTACTTTAGTTAAAGAATTGGTCGGCGGACCAATCTTCCAAAAAGGCCCTGATGGACCTGCCCTTTAAGGGCGACAGACTCCTTGGAGCTTACCTGAATGACATTATTAAAGATGCCACAGGAGGTAAGAGCACCTTGCTCCCACAAACCAGAAAGAGAAAAGAGCCACGTCGGCGACAAGGGCCCTTCTTTACCGCGCACAATAGTTTTTTTGTCTGCCCAGTATGGCGGGTAAAAGACCACAGGCCGATAAAGCGCCTGCTCAGGGACAGCGACGTCCCTGGTTTCGCAAATCCAACAAACCTGCAGACAAAGCTACGTCCGCATGAATGTTTGCCCCCACCCATCATTCGCGACCCGGTGGACATCTCAGGTCCCTGACCGGTGGGTTTGCAAAGTAGTGTCTTCAGGGTACAAGATAGAATTCTATTTTGCCCACCAAACAGATTTTTTCCCTCCAACCTCCAGCTACAACCGATTTGTCGGGAAGCCCTATTTGGGGCAGTTTTAGACCTGCTAAAATGCGGGGTGGTTATTCCTGTCCCAGTTCTGGAACGGTTTCAGAGGTTTTACTCCAATCTGTTCATAGTACCAAATAAGGAGGGCGTTCGCCCCAATTCTGGACCTTAGGGCCCTCAATTGCTCCGTGAAGGTACAAAGATTCCGGATGGAATCGGTTCGCTCTGTCGTCACTGCCGGGGGGACTTTCTGGCATCCTTGGACATCAGGGATGCCTATTTATATGTCCCCATATGCACAAAGCATCAGAGATATCTGCGTTTTGCGGTCGGGGAAGGCCACTATCAATTTGTGGCTCTCCCCTTTGGCCGGGCATCGGCACCAATGCAATGGTGTTCACCAAGGTGCTTGCCCCAATTCTCGCCCTAATCTCTATCGTGGGCTACTTGGACGACCTGCTTCTGAGGTGAGCGTGTCTATAACCTGTCAGACCCTCAGACACTTTGGGTGGCTACTGAACATTCAGAAGTCAGTAATGGTACCAACTCAACGCCTATTATATCTTGGATTGATTTTGGACTCCTCAGAGGCAAAGGTTTTCTTCCCTGTGGAAAAGTTGCAGACCCTTCGGGCTGCGGTGCGGCAGTTGACATCCCAGAAATGGTCGTCACTACGCTTTTGCATGCGAGTCCTGGGCCTCATGGTGGCCTCCTTCGAGGTGGTACCATATGCGCAATCTCACACACAAGTGCTACAGAAGGAAATTCTGTCCAGATGGGACAAGCATCCATCATCCCTGGATTATCAAATCCAGGTGAGCCACTTGGTCAGGACCTCCCTTGTTTGGTGGCTGACCTCACCGGCACTTCTCTCCGGGAAGTCGTTCCTTCCGTATCACTGGATAGACATCACGACGGACGCCAGCCTTACCGGTTGGGGGGGGGGGAGTCTGGGAGGTTCAGTCGACCCAGGGTTGCTGGCATCCAGAGGATTCCCACTTGCCGATCAATGTCATGGAACTTCGGGCGATCAGGCTGTGCCTCTCCACATGGTCTCAGAGGCTACAAGGACTGTTGCCTCTAGATGCAGAGCCTGCTTGCCCTCGTGACTCTCTGCCTCCCTTTGTTGTCCTTCCAGACATTATAATGGCCTGAAGAAGAGGACAAAATCAGTACACACACCTCGTAGCTTTAGGTGCAAACTGCAGAGGACACGTGCAGTATACACCAAGTAGCTTTATGTGCAAACTAATAAGCACACTTGCAGTATACACCAAGTAGCTTTATGTGCAAACTAATAAGCACACTTGCAGTATACACCAAGTAGGTTTAGGTGCAAACTACAAAGCACACTTGCAGTATACACTAAGTAGGTTTAAGTGAAAACTAAACAGCACAAGTGCAGTAAACACCAAGTATGTTTAGGTGCAAACTAAACAGCACAAGTGCAGTAACACCAAGTACGTTTAGGTGCAAACTAAACAGCACAAGTGCAGTAACACCAAGTACGTTTAGGTGCAAACTAAACAGCACAAGTGCAGTAACACCAATGACGTTTAGGTGCAAACTAAACAGCACACGAGCAATACAACATGTTAGAACACTGCAGCTAGCACAATCTACTGCCTGACAAATAGAAATAGCTGATCTAGCTAAACTATACAGTGTATAAATATATGTACAACTCCTGGGATGTATATATATCCTCTACACACTGTTAATTTAACTGAACTGACTAGCCTGCCTGCTCTATCTATCTATCTATCTATCTATCTAGTAAAAAAGACTCTGTCTCTCTCTCTCTGACTGACTGATCTTTTCATTAACGCCGCAACACACTACACGAGGCCGCCTTGCAGGCTGCCTTTTATAGTGTGGGGCGTGTGCTAAAGCCCTGAGCCATAATTGGCCAAAGCCACCCTGGCTTTGGCCAATTATGGCTCTCTGTACTGACGGCGCTGTGATTGGCCAAGCATACGGGTCATAGTGCATGCTTGACCAATCATCAGCGTGCAATGCCGCAATGAATTATAGGCCGTGACGCGTCACTCGAATTTGGCGCGAACGACCCGTTTTTTTCGAATTTCGACAAACAATCGAACAGGCAGTGTTTGAGTCGAACATGGGTTCGAGTCGAACGCGAAGCTCATCCCTAATCCCAATTAGCATGTTGATATCCAGAAGACGTATTAAGTAACAACAAATGTATTAGATGGAACACAAGCAGCAGATCTTCTTATAGGACTACAAGTGATACAATAGCTACTTATCCGTCTGTAGGCTTCAATGCAGGAGATAGGGATTCTGTGGTGTAGGGTGTTCAGCAAAGGCCTCAATGGTATCCTCAGCAATGCTGTGTTGTAGTAGGTGCATTAGCACTAAAGTAGTAGTTGTTGCCTGGAGCGGTGTTGCAGCATGGGGAGCGATAGCAGCCTGGATGCAGTGAGGGTCTGTTGCTAGCTGGCCATAATGTTGCCTCTCTTGTAGCGTGGCCGGAACGGCTGACAATAATAGAACAGGGTATTGTATAACATTGTACTGTATAATTAGTGAAGAAAAGTATACCGCTCTATAAAACAATTAATCCCCGTTGCTTCCGTCCCAACAAACCAAGAGGGTGCTGGCTGTGCTCAATTAGCATGTAATGAAAGAAAAATCCTGGATCGCCGCACTCCTCAAAAAACGGTGTCTTTATTCAAAACATGAAAAAACAACAAAAATTCAAATGGGAAAAACAGCCAAAATTCATGCAGTCAAACAAGAAGTGGACTAGGAAAAAAGAGCTGACATGTTTCGCAACGTGTGAGTGCCTTTATAGGCATGTACCAGATGCAGAACGTTTGCATATGCAAACGAGAAGCGCCGATTCGTGGCACATTTCAGCGTTCCAAGCTGGAACGCACCACGGCGCCGGGCGATGACGTCATCGCGCGAGCACCGTATGCGTTCCAGCATGGAACGCATTACGGTGCTGAAAGTGCCTGTCATTACAGAAAGTAACAGGCGTGCGGAGCGCCTGTTAAAAGAACCAACCTACAGACCCTATCTTGTTTGTAACCCAGGGACCGCCTGTACCATGGATCCTGAAGAAGCTGCTTTGTGCGAAACGTGTTGAGAGACGTAGCATCCCACCATTCATTGACTTCAACCTGTATCTGTGAGGACATCAGTCTCAAACTGGATATCTTTGTATGATGTTATTCATGACATAAAGTGTGCTATATACAGGGTGCGGCGGGCTACATACACAGTATTTTTTTCTTAATACATGTAGATAGCTGGATGTTTTTATGCACTGTACTTAGGGGTGTGCTTGACTCTAAAACTTTACATAATAAATTGAGTGTTTTTTATATTGACTGTGTTTGCATTTGTTGTATTTCATGTAAAGTGCGTAGCACCTTCAAACTTCCCTGCTCTATAGTTTGTGATTATTGGATTTTTTTCTGGGATGTGGTGCACATTTTACCCACAAACATCATTTTGTATATAATATGTTTCTCTGTTAGAGTCTATGCGGCTGATTTTTTTAACATAAATAGAATGTGCACATTGCAACTGCAGTTGTACTTTGCAAGTGCAGTTGCTTCAGAACTTAGTAAATAAGGTAAAACTTCACTTCACAAAGAAGACTCATGCCGCGTACACACGATCATTTTTCGGCATGAAAAAAAATAAGTTTTTCGGCATGTAGAAAAAACATAGTTTTTTACAACTTCATCATTAAAACGACGTTGCCCACACACTATCGTTTTTAAAAAATGCTCTAGCAAAGCGCGGTGCCGTACAACACGTACAACGGCACTATAAAGGGGAAGTTCCATGTGGATGACGCCACCCTTGGGGCTGCTTTGGCTGATTTCCTGTTAGTAAAAGACGATTCGCGCTTTTCTGTCTGTTACAGCATGATGAATGTGCTTACTCCATTACAAATGGTAGTTTTACCAGAACTAGAGCTCCTGTCTCATAACTTGATTCTGAGCATGCGCTGGTTTTTAACGTAGTTTTAGCCCACACACGGTCATTTTTTACAACCTGAAAACCTTTAAAACTTTGTTAAAAAATGCAGCATGTTCAAAAAAAAATATTTGTCGTTTTTCAAAACCCCAAAAAATTATGTGAAGCCCACACACGATCATTTTAAATGACATTTTTTAAAAACGTCGTTTTTTTTCATGCCGAAAAATGATCGTGTGTACGCGGCATCAGTCACATGCATGAAACTTGGATGATGAAAATCAGCACAGCTCTGCTCTGGAGCTCTGGAGCAACTGCACTTGCAAAGTGAACAGTCTATTTGCCTTTAGTAAATCAATCTCTATAGTTGCAAAAATGCGTTATTTTTCCCCAAAGAAGCTCAAGTACTTCTTCAAACTTCAAGTGAGAGGAAACAAGCGATGCTTAGGGGTGAACATGAACTAACGCTTCTGCAACAGCACACAAACATGTACCATAAGAGGGTTATTAGACAACACAAAACAACTTTAAGCATAACAGGAATACATTTATGGAAATATTGTATGTGAAATGTAGAGCTATTGCCAATAGTAATCTATAAAGTTTAAGGTTAACGAAAGCAGTCGTTGAACTGCTCCTGCAATCCAGGAAAACTTATGGGCAATGATGAGGAGGCACTAATAATCTGCACTTATGGGCACTGATGAGCACTGATAGGTGGTACTGATGGGTAGCACTGGTGGGCACTGTTAGGTGTCACTGACGGGAACTGATAGCCGGAACTGGTGGGCACTGATAGGCAGCATGGATAGGCAGCACTGATGGGCGGCACTAATGGGCACTGATGGGTAGAACTGATGGGCATTGATGGGCTGCACTAATGGGCACTAAAAGCCAGCACTGACTGGCATCACTAATGGGCACTGATTTCTGGCACTGATGGTTGGCATTGGTGGGCACAGATTAGTGGCACTTCTGGCCCTCTAATGTAATCAGGGCACTGATCATCGGTGCCCTAATTATATCTCTTACTGTCCCCTGCAAGGAGATTCCACTGATTGGCTCTCCTTGCCACACACTCTGTCAGTATGAGGCGAGGAGCGCCGATTACCGGCACTTCCTTGTTTAAATGTGACAGGCTGTTTACAGACACCGGGGTTGCACCGTGTCCTAGCAACATGGTGCAACCGCAATGAACGCGCTGCGCGCCCACACGCGGGATCCGACGTTCGGGTGCGCCATCATGTGATGGCCACCCAGAATGAGAGTCGCACCCTCTCTCCATCATTTGACAGTGGGCGGCGGCAAGTGGTTAATAAACCTTGAGTTTTTCAGGACAAATTAAGCTTTCATTTGTTAGTAAATTGTAATGCATTTCTCCTGACTTTTTTTTATTATCAAAAAAAATCACAAAAATTGTCACAAAATATAAAACAATAATAAAAAAAAATATTATTATGGCCTAACCACAAAAGAACAATCCAAAATAAATTCCCTGCTCCTGGCAATCACAGCGATACCACATATGTGTAAATTATTTGTTGTTTGTATTCGTAGTAGGGCCCATTTTGCTTTTTTTATTCTACCAAAACATACTGGCCCAGATTCAAAAAGCAATTGCGTCTGCGTAACCATAGTTACGCAGCGCAATTGCTTACTTGCGCCGGCGTTTCGAATGCTCCTGATTCAGGAACCTCGATACGCAGACTGCAGCCTAAGATATGACTGGCATAAGGCTCTTACGCCAGTCATATCGTAGGCTGCATTCTTACGATGGCCGCTAGGGGGCGTTCCCGTAGTGGTCAGCGTATAGTATGCAAATTGCATACTAACGCCGATTCACTACCCTACACGAGCCCTGCGTACGCAGTTTACATCGTTTCCGTCCGTCGGGTTTCGCGTAAGGCTGCTCCTGCTATTAGCAGGGGCAGCCAATGCTACGTATACCCGTCGTTCCCGCGTCGCGAAGTTTAAATTTTTCGTCGTTTGCGTAAGTGAATCGTGAATGGCGCTGGACGCCATTTACGTTCACTTTGAAGCAAATTACGTCCTTGCGACATCATTTGCCGCAATGCACGTCGGGAAAGTTTCCCGACGGAGCATGCGCACTACGTTCGGCGCGGGAACGTGCCTAATTTAAATGATCCACGCCCCCTACGGGATCATTTAAATTACGCGCCCTTAGGCCGGGCATTTTTGAGGAGCACCCACGCAAATTACGTGGCTACTGCTTCGTGAATGAAGCGTAGCGCAGATAATTTGCGGGGGCGCAGGGCAAAAACGGTACACTGCGCCTCCGTAAGAAGTGCGCAGCGGTACCTGAATCTGGCCCACTGACATTAGCTGACACTGATACTAAATTCTAAACATTTTTTTTTTTTAATCCTACCTAAAATACACTGTCCTTTGACCCTAATATTGACTCTGAGCATGACCTTTGGCCTCAGCAATGGCCCTAACCCTAACCCTGATGCTGACCTACATCAAACCCTGATTTAGCTATTTTATATATATATATTTTTTTACACACACTTTTGTTTACAATTTTCTCATAGCAAGGGCGGGGTGTAGACTGACTCATAACTATGACAGCCAATCACAGGTGATCACAGCGTTCAGATGATTGGGAAACAGTCTTCCCGGTTCACAATTGTTAATACGCGACCCAGACCTGTGTGTTGTGTTCTGTCTCTGTGCTGGGAGTGTGCTCTCAGCATATAGTAGTGCATATATGAAGCCTCAGGAATAAAAACCCGCCACCCACTTCACTGAGGCTGCATATATGTGTATGCTTAGTGGTAAGGGATTAATAATGAATTTTTACCAAATCCCAGCATGGATTAGCAACTCTCATATAGGATTTCTTACTTGTACCACTGCTTTCACTATTATATTGTACAAGATCTGTCTTAATTGAAATTACTGAGCTGTACTTTCATGTATATGAGAAATATAATTTTTGTTACGTTTTATTGTACACACCTTTTTTTCTTTGAAATTGTAAAATAAAGAATGTTAAAAAAAAAATGAATAGCACTTTATTATGGATTTTTCAGCACTGAATATTGATCAATTATGGATTTCATTTAGTAGCAGTTAGCACTATGGCACACTAAAAAATTGTATACAGTGCCTTGAAAAAGTATTCATACCCCTTGAAATTTTCCACATTTTGTCATGTTACAACCAAAAACGTATATGTATTTTATTGGGATTTTATGTGATAGACCAGTGATGGTGAACTTTGGCACCCCAGATGTTTTGGAACCACATTTCACATGATGCTCAACTACACTGCAGAGTGCATGAGCATCCGGGGAAATGCAGTTCCAAAACTCCTGGTGTGTCAAGGTTTGCCATCACTGTGATAGACCAACACAAAGAGTCACATAATTATGAAGTGGAAGGAAAACGATAAATGATTTACAATTTTTTTTACAAATAAATATGTGAAAAGTGTGCGGGGCATTTGTATTCAGCCCCCTGAGTCAATACTTTGTAGAACCCCCTTTCACTGCAATTACAGCTGCAAGTCTCTTCCAGCTTGGCACTTCTAGAGAGTGCCATTTTGCATTCTTTGCATTCTTCTTTGCAAAATAGCTCAAGCTCTGTCAGATTGGATGGCGAGCGTCTGTGAACAGCAATTTTCAAGTCTTGCCACAGATTTTCTATTGGATTTAGGTCTAGACTTTGACTGGGGCATTCTAACACATAATAATGCTTTGATCTAAACCATTTCATTGTAGCTCTGGCTGCATGTTTAGGGTCGTTGTCCTGCTAGAAGGTGAACCTTCCCCTGTCTCAAGTGTTTTGCAGATTAACAGGTTTTCTTCTAAGTGCACAACTAATGGTTGTCCTGTGGACAGATTCTACCACCTGAGCTGTGGATCTCTTCAGCTCCTCCAGAGTTACTATGGGCCTCTTGGCTGCTTCTCTGATTATTGCTCTCCTTACCCGGTCTGTCAGTTTAGGTGGATGGCCATGTCTTGGTAGGTTTGCAGTTGTGTCATACTCTTTCCATTTTTAATGATGGATTGAACAGTGCTCTGTCTAACTAAGCACTAGTGTTAGTGCGAAACGCATCAGCAGTTGGGTTTTATTTTACTTCACTTTGCTGTGACTTGTAGTGCTGTCCTTTTTTCAATAAAGGCTACAATGTGTTCAGTGTGCGGCTGTCCAGAGACAATCTTTGTTCCTGCTTTGCTAAGTGCATTGCCTGCTCCTGAGTTGTCTGCAACGGTGGATGTTCGTTTGGGTTCCCACCTGGAGCGGCTTTTCCCTTTCCCCTTGAACAGTGCTCTGTCGGATGTTCAAAGCTTGGGATATTTTTAATCACCTAACCCTGTTTTAAACTTCTCCACAACTTTATCCCTGACCTGTCTGGTGTGTTCCTTGGCCTTCATGATGCTGTTTGTTCTCTAAGATTCTCTAACAACCCCCTGAGGGCTTCTCAGAACAGCTGTATTTATACTGAGATTAAATGACACACACAGGTGGACTTTATTTACTAATCAGGTGACTTTTGAAGGCAATTGGTTTCACTAGATTTTAGTTAGGAGTAAAGACTACTGAATACAAATGCATTTCCTCTGACTTCACAATTATGTGCCACTTTGTTTTGGTCTATCACATAAAATCCCAATAAAATACATTTAAGTTTTTGGTTGTAACATGACAAAATGTGGAAATGGGCATGAATACTTTTTCAAGGCCCTGTATATCTTTTGATATAGATGTGGCAGCAGATGGTAATATTAGGGAAGTTCAGATTTAGCATGTATTATCACTTAGGTAAAGTTGGTGAAAAAAGAGATGAAATATTTGATCTCATGCTTTTAAATTCGCTATTTAAAAATATGTAATACATTTGCTAACCATTCTTAGAATTCTGTTTAACAAAAAAATGCTCTGCTAGAAGGTCCAGGCTTGCCCAACAGGAAACAAGGATTTTGCATGGGAGAGCTACCCACTCTCTGTATCAGATATATGGCATTAGGAACATTTTATACTTAGCATGCTGGGGCAAACACCAAGCCTTCTGTTATTTGATCCATAAAGCTATTTACACAGAACTCACTAATTCATGTAGAATGTCTGGCATGAATGTGCTTTATAGCTTACTCCGTAGGCATGTGGGTGGTACAACAGCAAGGATAAGCTATGAAATATGTAGCTGTTGATGTCTTTTTTCTTTCTTTTTTTTTAAGATACACTATATTGTCAAAAGTATTGGGACACCTGCCTTTACACGCACATGAACTTTAATGTCATCCCAGTCTTGGTCCAAAGTGTTCAATATTGCGTTGGCCCACCTTTTGCAGTTATAACATTTTTAACATTTCTGGGAAGGCTGTAGGGGTGTGTCTATGGGAATGTTTTAACAGTCTTCCAGAAGCACATTTGTGAGGTCAGGCACTGATGGGGATGAGAAGGCCTGGCTTGCAGTCTCCACTCTAATTCACCCCAAAGGAGTTCTATTAGGTTGAGGTCAGGACTCTGTGTAGGCCAGTCAAGTTCTTCCACCCTAAACTCGCTCATTCACACTATTATGCCAAAAGTATTGGGCCACCCCTCCAAATCATTTAGTGGAGGGGGGATTATGGTGTGGGGTTGTTTTTCAGGGGTTGGGTTCGGCCCCTTAGTTCCAGCAAAGGAAACTCTTAACATGTCAGCATACCAAGATATTTTGGACAATTTCATGCTCATGCAGTGCTTTATTCACAAAGCACTTGCATGTAAAGTTGCGATGGCGTAGCGTAAATCACGCGGCGTAAGGCCGCGTAATTCAAATTTGGCGGGGAGGGGGCGTGTTTCATTTAAATGAAGCGCGTCTCCCCGCCGAACGAACTGCGCATGCGCCGTCCATAAAAAATCCCAGGGTGCATTGCTCCAAATGATGTCGCAAGGACGTCATTGTTTTCGACGTGAACGTAAATGGCGTCCAGCCCCATTCACAGGCGACTTACGCAAACGACGTAACTTTTCAAATTTCGACGCGGGAACGACGGCCATACTTAACATTGGCTGCGCCACATATAGCAGGGGCAAAACGACGGAGGCGACACCTAGCGGACAAAAAAAAAAATTGCATTTAAGATCCAATGGCATAAGAGCCTTACGCCTGTCGGATCTAATGGTTATCTATGCGTAATTGATTCTAAGAATCAGTGGCATATATACGACGGCCCAGATTAGGACTTACGACGGCGTACATGGCGTTTCGCCGTCGTAAGCCCTTTGAGAATCTGGGCCTATATGTCAGCCCCTAGGACAAGGTAGTTGATGGTCCATTTCTTATGTTATTTTCTAACTTGTTGTTTATTTTAGTTTTATCCTTCACTTGTCACTGCCTACTTCCATGATTTGGTCATATAACCTTGAACATCACTTTCTCACTTCGTCTAGAGATGGTCTATCCCCACCTAGTTATTCATATCCCAACTTTCACTTTTTTCCATGCATTACACTGGTCTGTTCTATGCATACTTAGATAGCATATTACACAGTACAGACTACTTACACGATTACTCTTTATTTCCTTTACAGATGTGTTTATGGCTATACTGATCATTTCTCATTTTACCACTCATGGGGCAGCCCTACTCCCAGGGACATTTGTCTTCTGAGGGTCCCTTTTTAACATCTGTTTGGGGATACACCACCTCAGTTCCCGGGACTGATGACTTGTCTGGCCAATCTGCAGCCCATCTCGCTACAAATCAGACAGCAGGTGATCTGTACGTTTTGGGATATGTTTTCTATGTCCCACACTTGCCTATATTGCCTCTACCTTCTTTGCCCCTATATACACACTCCTCCAGTCTATCTTATACCCTGTACCAACGGCTTATACATTTTATCAATTTCGGATACACATCAGCATGAGCTCCTGATGAGTGGAGAGTTCCACGAAACGCGTCGAGCTATTCCGATGCTATTGTCATGTATTACATGGGATCATCTTACTATTTTTAAGTGTATTATGCTGTAACAATCGTGACATGTATATGGTTATCATGTGATATATGGATTAATCTGCCTGACATTTTATTATACTATTACCATGTTAATGATTTTATGCTATAATGTATTCTATGTGTATATATATATATATATGAAATAAATGATATTACTATGTATAATTTTCTGTGTGCTGGGTATAGAGATTCAGCTAGTACAGTTGCAATATTTATCCTATTGGTCAGACACCCATGGTCCGTTATCACCCCTTTAGGTGCATGTTTCATTTAAAGTCCCAACTTTTTTTCTAGCTTAATTGACAATTTTTACACATCTCCAGAGCTCTGAGATCCTTCTACACAACAAGACAGGTGCATATGGGACTATTAGGGCTAACCAGCGTGACATGCTGCCAACCTTTGGCAATAAAAAGCTCAAGGCAGGAAAAATGGTTGCCTGGCAGAAAGGAAAAATGATGGCACTGAGATGGCGCAACAAAAAAGATGTGTGCCTGAGTACCATTCATTACACCTCTACTGTCATGGTACACACAAAAGGTGGAAAAGAAGTAATGAAACCACAAGTCGTGATGGATTGCAACAATATCATGGGAGATGTGGACAGAGCTGACCAGGCAATGACCTTTTATCCAGCGATGAGAAAACAACAAAAAAAATATTACAAGAAAATCTTCAGGCATCTTCTTGAACAGTGCTTGTGGAATGCCTTCATTCTGCTAAAAAAAAAGAGTGACAAGCCTGTGGTTAATGCGGACTTTGTTTGGAAAGTTGCCAAACTTATATTTCTGAAGCACCAGACGCCAACGGCTGTAAACACATCTGGACGTCGTGCTGAAACTGCCGATCCTGAAAAAAGGACAGTAGTACTATATCTTGATTCAGATGGAATTCTGAAACCACCTTAGGTAAGAAAGTTGGGTGAGGACGCAGCACCACCCTGTCATCATGAATAATCATTTACGGTTCTTTACACGAAAGAGCCGCCAATTCCAGTACCCTCATTGCTGAGGATATGGCTACAAGAAAATACTGTTTCTTTGTCAAAAGACTTAGAGAAACCTGGTGTAAAGGTTCAAAAGGTAGTTTCTGTAAAACAGATAATACCAAATTCAAATCCCATGGGCACACGAAAGACTTAACCAGCGGATTCAAACGCAGTGCTCCCTGAACAAAGGCCGGACTAGAGAATGAGAGGCGAGTCGTTTTTGAAAGAATAACAACAAGACCGATATTTGGCCCTTGATAGTGCCCAAAGCCAACTTCATATTTAAGCCCAACTGAAGAAAGGCAAGAATCCTATTAATGGCATACTTCCTAGGATGCCACTTTCTGGGTTCACACCAGGAAACATATGCCTTCCAGATTCTGTAGTAGATGAGCCTGGAGGTCGGCTTCCTAGCATTAACCAGAGTGGATAGGACTGGCCCTGAAAGCCCACATTTCCTCAGAATGTGGGTCTCAACAGCCAAACCGTCAAATTTAGACTTTGTAAGGCAGGATGGAATATTGGACTGTAGGTCTGAGCGTAGTGGGAGAACCCAAGGTCTTCCTACTGCCATCCTTACGATTTCTGTGTACCAGGGTCTCCTCGGCCAAGCCAGCGTGACCAAAATCACTGACTTACCTTCCCTCTTGACTCTCTGAAGGAATCGTGGGAGAAGCGGAACTGGAGAGAAAAGGCATAAATCAGAGAATAATGATCCCATGAGATTGTCAGGGCATCTGACCCTTGGGCACAGGGATCTTTTGTTCTTGACACAAAGCTGTCCAGCTTTGCGTTGAACCTGGAAGCCAACAGGCCCACATCTGGGGGACCCCATTTCTGACATACAATTTGAAACATGTCGGGGTGTAGGGACCATTCTCCTGGACTCAGCTGCTGGCGGCTTAAAAAATCTGCCTGACAATTCTCTACCCCTGGAATGAAGACCGCAGATAGGTGAGGAATATGCCTTTCTGCCCAGGCCAGGATCTAGACTTCTGGTGCCTCCTTGGTGATTGATATAGGCCACGGCTGTAGCATTGTCGGACTGAATCCAAACAGGCCAACCCTGCAGTCTGTAAGAACAAACTTTGAGGGCCAGATGAATTGCCAGAATGTTGGAGCTTTTTGGTCCCGGACCACTTCCCCTGGGCAGATACTTCTTCTAGAACTGCCCCCCAGCCAGGAAGGCTGGCGTCTGTGGTTACCACTTTCCAGGTAACCAGAGTGAAGGATTTTCCTCCTGATAGATTTTGGGGGAGCAACCACCAATTGAGGATCTCGCAAACCTTTGGAGATAAGATCATAGGACGATCCAGGGCCTGAACATCTTTGTTCCAAGCTGACAGAATTCTGCCCTGTAACGGCCTTGAGTGAAACTGGGGGTAAGGGACAGCCTCGAATGAGGCTACCATCTTTCCCAATAATCTCATGCATAGATGGATGGAAGGCCTTCTTTTTGCCTTTATTACTCAGACCAAGTCTCCTATGGCTTTTGCCTTTGGCTTGGGAAACAATACCTTGCTTTGGGACATGTCTATAATCATGCCCGAATACTCCAGCCTTCTTTGAGGCTGCAAGGAGGATTTTTCCAGATTGAGGACCCAGCCTAGGTACTCTAAATATTCTACTGTGCTGTGCACATTGTGGCCCAAGCGTGCAGCGGACTAATCTATGATCAACAGATCGTCCAGGTAGGCTGTTACTGCTATGCCTCGTGCCCTTAGCCTTGCTAGGGCCGGGGCCAGTATTTTTGTGAACACTCAAGGTTCCGTAGCCAGCCCAAAAGAAAGGGCCACAAACTGAAAGTGGCGCTGATCCACCGCAAACCTTAGAAATCTTTGATGAGCGGGGAATATTGGCACATGTAGATATGCATCTCTGATGTCTATTTAAGCCAGGAATTCTCCTCCTTGAAGGGTGGAAACAACTGAACGGACAGACTCGGAGCGAATGTTCAGAAACTGATTCAGGCTTTTCAGATCTAGGATAGGTCTGACATCCCCGTTTGGTTTGGGAACCGTGAAAATATTTGAATAGAATTCTGATCCCTGATCCTCTGGGGCTAACTCCATGATTACCCCTTGGGACAACAGGTGTTCCAAGGCCAACAGTAAAGGCCTTGTTTTTCCTGGATCTTTGGCAACTCTTGACCTCAGAAAACGGGATGGCGGAAGTTCTCTGAGGACACCGTGGAGATGACCCACTTGTCCTGAACTTCGTTCCACCAGGCGTTTGCAAATTGCAGCAGCCTTCCCCCCACTCGGTCGAGCGGGGGCATCCCTTCGCAGGGAAGTTTTGGGGTTTTGCTTAGACTTTGAACCCCAAGTCCTTTTCTGCCCTTGGGCTTGGCCCTGGGCCTTTCCCCTAGTGTTAGACTGGGGAGGCCGTCGCCACTGCACTGTCAACAAAGTAGACTTGCCTCCGGTAATCTTTTGGATGTATTTATCCTGGTCATCCCCAAACAGGCGTCCTCCTCCAAAGGGGAATGCTGCCAAGTATCTCTTGCAAGAAACCTCGGCCTGAACAGAGTCCATAATCGCATCAATCGCAAAACACAAGGCCTTAGGAAGGTCCTCATAATCCTCAATCTCCTCTGTAGGGAGGAGGTTAATCATCTGCTTCATTTGTTCCTTGAGGAACTGACATACAATGGCTGCAACTGCAGGTTGTACTACACCTGTACTACAACTGACATACAATGGCTGCAACTGCAGGTTGTACTACAGCCCCAGCCATGGCATAGGAGGCTTTTAATAGGGACTCCAGCTTTTTATCAGTTGGATCCTTAAAACCCTGCGCATTGTCTATAGGACAGGTCAGGTTTTTGTTTGCACAAGAAATAGCTGCATCTATAGCAGGTACCCCCCATTTCTTAGTGAAACCTTCCTCCATAGCATAAAGGAGCGAAAACTGCCTAGGAGGAGAAAACAGTTTATCTGGGTGAACCCAGTCATCATACATCAGTTTATCCAGCAAGGGATGAACTGGAAAGGAGCATGCAGCCTGCAGGGATTTACGAGATCCCAAAGAGAAAACAGAGGACCTAGAAGCTTCAACAGGAGGCTTTTGTAAGTGGCACGCACCATCTCTGCATAATATTGCACCTGGATATTTTAGCGACTGAGAGGTAGCAGGAATCCTCTCATCCTCTGAGTCCTCAGACTGCACATGATCCTCATCTCCAGAGAGGGATTTTTCACCCTCAGAAGGCTCATCTGATGAGAGAGCCAGAGCAGATGAAGGGGATCTACCCCGTTTTCTGCTATCTTTCAAGGAGGTTGCAATAACAGTAGCAATCCTTCCTTCTAAGCCACCCAAAGCAACTTTTAAAGCGTCCTCAGTGACGTATACAGGAGCTGCCACAGGAGAAGCTGCAAAACCAGACAGGGGCTCATCCTGTGAGGCTGCTATCAGGCTGACAGAGGGGGATGGTAAAATGCAGACAAGCTCAGAATCCTTAGCCGTACGTGGGGATTTTTTAGTGCCTCTTTTAGTAGCCCTTGAACCTCTTCTCTGGGACATAGTCCTTACTGTAAAGCAAAGGTACTATCCACAAAATAAATGCAATCACTGTTGTGCTATAGTCTTACAATACACAAAATATCAGCTTACTGCACAACCTGATGCCGAGTAGGAGTCTTATGCCGCGTACACACGATCATTTTTCGACATGAAAAAAACGTTTAAAAAAAAAAATGTCATTTAAAATGACCGTGTGTGGGCTTCACATCATTTTTCGGGTTCTGAAAAACTACAATTTTTTTTCGAACAAGCTGCATTTTTTAACGAAGTTTAAAACAATGTCGTATTTCGGGATGTGAAAAATTATCGTGTGTGGGCTAAAACGACGTTAAAAACAAGTTATTAGACGGGAGCACTCGTTCTGGTAAAACTACCGTTCATACTGGAGTAAGCTTCCCCTTTATAGTGCCGTTGTACGTGTTGTACGTCACCGCGCTTTGCTAGAGCATTTTTTAAAAACGATGGTGTGTGGGCATTGTCGTTTTAATGATGAAGCTGGAAAACTTTGTTTTTTCTACATGATGAAAAACGTTGTTTTTTTTCATGCCGAAAAATGATCGTGTGTACGCAGGGTTAGGTTTGCCTGGTTCAATCCACAGCTCTGTGTCTGTGCCAGACATTTGCGCGCCTGCACACAGGTGTTCCGCGTTTGTGCACGGGCACTAGCAACCACGGCCCTCCCCCTATCCATGTCTCACTAAGACAGCTTAAAGCGTGCTCCAGACGCGCGCATGCGCCGCTGTCATGGCGGCGCCCAGGAGAATGAGGAAAGGGGGAGAGCTTACTGGGGGCATCATTGTGGGACCCCATGTATGCGTTTTGTGGCAGAGCCTGCAGCGGAGGAGGTGAGTGGCGTTTTTATTTGACTGACTTCACTGAGCTTGTTCCTGGATGGCTATGTAAGAATACACCAAGTATGCACTTACTCCCTCCAGTGGCAAAAATCAGGAAAGACATCCTACTCACAGAAGATAAAAAAAAAAAACTTTAAATTATCCTCTTCTTACCTTATCCATGCTGCAGGAAAAGCTACTAAAAGTAGTTCCATCTTTCACTCATCATGGCGGGCAAGTTGTGCCAACCTTCAGGTTTATCAAGGGTTCCATTAGAGAAACCTCATACCTGGACCTGTAGAAGACTCTGCCAGAAACTTTTCGTGCCACAGTTGTATTAGTACACCAAAGTATGGATCCCAGAGCCCAGACCTCCGCAGAGAGACATTACAGGCAAACCTTGTTTCTTCCTTACACGAAGCCCGGGTACCACCCATCTTAGGCTTTTGATATTGGTATGGATCCAATTATAGCTCCTAGGTCTCCGCAGACAGACCATCAAAAGAGCACTTTCTTCTTAGCACATGTTGAACGTGACCAACCATCTTAAACACTGCGAAAAAACTGAGGTACTCTCCATTTGGGAGGGGTTATATAGGGTTTGCCAGTGTTCAATCACCTGTGGTGACTACATAACCCATTAAGTAATTGAGGCTCTGTGTCCCGTGATGTATGATGAAGAAAGTGGTTGTACAGTGATTGTAAAGTGATTGTAAAGTCTAATTTTTTTCAATAAAAATAACAAACGTGTACTTACCTGCCCAGATCCTCCTCTTCTTGGGTGCATCCTCTAAGCTCCTGGCCCCTCTTTCTTGTCGAGTGCCCCCACAGCAAGCAGCTTGCTATCGAGGCACCCGAGCTGAATCACAGATTTCTGTGTCTATTCAGACACGGAACTGCAGTCCGACCCCGCCCCCTCTCTCCTGATTGGCTAACTGACTTTGAATGACAGCAGCGAGAGGCAATGGCGCCGCTGCTGTGTCTCAGCCAATCAGGAGGGAGAGTCTTGAACGGCCCAGACACTCGTGGACATCGCTGGACAGAGATGGGGCTCAGGTAAATATTAAGGGGGCTGGTGCGGCTGCTGCACATAGAAGGCTTTTTATCTTAATGCAGGGGTGTCCAACCAAAATCACACTGGCCCGGATTCAGAGAGCAATTGCGCCTGCGTAACCATAGTTACGCAGCGCAATTGCTTACTTGCGCCGCCGTAACGAATGCTCCTGATTCAGGAACCTCGTTACGCCGACTGCAGCCTAAGATATGCGTGGCATAAGGCTCTTATGCCCGCATATCTTAGGCTGCATTCTTGCGATGGCCGCTAGGTGGCGTTCCCGTTGTGCTCAGCGTATAGTATGCAAATTGCATACTAACGCCGATTCACAACGTTACGCGAGCCCTACGTACGCAGTTTACGTTGTTTGCTTACGGCGGTTTTCGCGTAAGGCTGGGGCAGCCAATGTTACGTCTACCCGTCGTTCCCGCGTCGCGAAATTTGAACTTTACGTAGTTTGCGTAATTGAATCGTGAATGGCGCTGGACGCCATTCACGTTCACTTTGAATCAAATGACGTCCTTGCGACGTCATTTGCCGCAATGCACGTCGGGAAAGTTTCCCGACGGAGCATGCGCTCTACGATCGGCGCGGGAACGCGCCTAATTTAAATGATTCCCGCCCCCTACGGGATCATTTAAATTGCGCGCGCTTATGCCGGGCATTTTGCCGGAGCGCCCACGCAATTTACGGAGCTATTGCTCCGTGAATCGCGGGTAGCGCAGAAAATTTGCGGGGGCGCAGGGCAAAAACGTTGCCCTGCGCCTTCATAAAAAATGCGCAAAAGGTACCTGAATCTACCCCAGTGTATATATGGGCATATGTGTTCTGCAGTGGTTACTGGCCTTTATTCAACTGATCAGCAGGTGCAGAGCAGTGCACCTTCGGGTTACCTGCACTGAGACATAAGACTTCTATTACCTGCAAGTTTGGTGTGGTTTCTGAAAGTGCACCACACTTACAGAATATAATAGGAGTCTATGGCAAAGTGCAGCTAACTTGCAGGAAAGCCACGGGTGAACCCGCGGTGCCGGTAAACATCAGTGCGAAAGCAGCCTTAGGCCCCTTTCACATGGTCAGTCCGACCCAATCAGACCCTCCATTCACCTCTAAGGAGTGGCAGATGTAAATGGAATTGTGTCTGTTTACAAATGCCTACCTCCAATCCAATCCTCAAAAAAAAAAAATTGTTCAGTGGGCAGTGGCGTCACTAGGGTTGGTGTCACCCGGTGCGGTAAAACATGGTGTCACCCCCCCCTCTGTCTAGAGGCTGCCCAGCACCAAGCAGGCAGCGCACGGGCACGGGGCACACCCCAAACCAGCCCCTGTAAATGATAGTATAGGGCAGTATAGTGGCAGGTTAGGGTAGTATAGAGTGGTATAGTGGCAGGTTGGTGTAGTGGGGTGGTATAGGACAGGTTAAGGTGGTATAGGGCATGTTGGGGTGATATAGGGTAGTTTGGAGTGGTATAGGGCAAGTTAGGGTTGCATAGGGCAGGTTGGGGTGGTATAGGGCAGGTTAGGGTGGTACAGGGCAGGTTGGGGTGGTATAGTGCAAGTTAGGGTGGCATAGGGCAAGTTGGGATGGCATGGGAAAGGTTGGGGTGGTACAGGGCAAGTTAGGGTGGCATTGGGCAGGTTGAGGTGGTATAGGGCAAGTTATGGTGGCATAGGGCAGATTGGGGTGGCACAGGGCAAGTTAGGGTGGCACAGGGCAAGTTGGGGTGGCATGGGAAAGTTTGGGGTGGTACAGGGCAGGCTGAGGTGGTACAGGGCAGGCTGTGGTGATACAGGGCAGGCTGGGTGGTACAGGGCAGGCTGGGGTGGTACAGGGCTGTTTGGGGGGGTACAGGGCAGGCTGGGGTGGTACAGGGCAGGCTGGGGTGGTACAGGGCAGGCTGGGTGATACAGGGCAGGCTGGGGTGGCACAGAGTAGGCTGGGTGGTACAGGGCAGGCTGGGATTGCACAGGGCAGGCTGGGCATTTTAGCTATAAAAAAAATTGTGGGTGGTATAGGGCAAGTTATGGTGGCATAGGGCAGATTGGGGTGGTACAGGGCAAGTTAGGGTGGCACAGGGCAAGTTGGGGTGGCATGGGAAAATTTGGGGTGGTACGGGGCAGGCTGGGGTGGTACAGGGCTGTTTGGGGGGGTACAGGGCAGGCTGGGGTGGTACAGGGCAGGCTGGGGTGGCACAGAGCAGGCTGTGGTGGTACAGGGCAGGCTGGGATTGCACAGGGCAGGCTGGGCATGTCAGCTAAAAAAAAACAAAAAAAAAACGGGATGGTGTCACCCCTCTAGCGGGTGTCACCCGGTGCGGACCGCACCCCCCTAGCAACGCCTCTGTCAGTGGGCTCTATAGAGTGGGCTGCCATCCACCCGCTCTGTCGATTAAGTGGCCCCCGCTTTTCAAAAGTTTGGGCACCCCTGTCTTAATGCATAGAATGCATTAAGATTAAAAACCTTCTGACTTTACAACTCCTTTAATTTTACAGCTCAAAGTCATGTTTTCAATCCACTGAAACTTTTATTGCAAAGATCAAATGAGTTTATAACAGAATACTTGTTACATTACCATTTCAAAATACTGTATTTTGTATATACGAGATTATATAAATTAAATAGGAACTAAACTGTATATGGCCACTACAAACTAAAAAAAATGCTAGTTAATAAATTTTTAATATTCAAAACAAATTTGCCCATTCATCAACTGAGCTGCAGGAGGAGGTCACGCCACCTGAAAACTGGTCAGGTAGGTCAGTGCATGTTAGTGTGTGTCAGGTAGGTCAGTGTGTGTCAGATAGGTCAGTGCATGTCAGGTACTCAAGCAGCCCTCAAGCAGCTTACAATCTAAGGTCCCTAACTCCCATTCATACATATACATACTGGTGTCAGGAATGCACTGTGAATAGTCAAATGCGCGCATGTGCGCATGCACAGGCAAGTTCTTATGGGTGCCCGCCGGGCTGGGCACAGGCGTGTGTGTATGCGTGGGAATAATCGGCAGAGGCCCACGCATTAGCACTACATTGGTTCCAGTGAGCTTTAATAAAGACAGCATCTGGGCTAGTGCAGTGCTGTCTGATCTACAGCTTTACCCTGTGTTCTGATCATGGGTGTAGGAACCCTTACAAATCTGGGGGGGACAGCATTTTTACTCGCCAGGTATATTCGTATCTCAAGCCAATAGATCAAACTATTAAGGGCTCTTTCAGGCTGGGTTCACACTACGGTTTTCCCGTCCGTCAGCCGCATACGATTTCAGTATCGAAAACGTACGGGCCCGGACGGGAAAACGTATAGATAGAGAATGCATTGCAAATCGTATGCACTCAGATGCATCCGGGTGCGTACGATTTGCTGGCAAAACGTTTTTTAAACGTACGCAAAACCGTGTTCAACCACGGTTTTGCGGTCGTTTTTAAAACAGTATGGCAACCGCATACGTTTTCCTTTAACATTAATGTCAATGGAAAACGTACATATGTGCGGTTCCATACGTTCCCGTCCGTTTCAGCCGCATACGGTTTTTCATATAAATCGTATGCGGCTGACGGATGGGAAAACCGTAGTGTGAACCCAGCCTCACCGTTCAGTTTTTCAGATCAGTTTTTTTTTCATCAGTTGATCCGTTTTTCCATCAGTTTTTCGTCAGTTTTTCATCAGTTTTTGCATCAGTTTTTCCATCCATTTTTTTTTGTTTTTTTGTGGCTTTTTACATAGAAAAACGGATGTTAGCGGAACGGATGATAAACGGATCATCCGTTAACGTCCGTTTTTCGTCCGTTCCGTTTATTAGACGGAAGAAAAATAGGGTTTTCTTCCGTCCAAAAAAACGGAACTGAACGCAGACGGATGCTAACGGACGTTAGCGGATGCTCATCCGCTAACGGACGCTAGCCCATAGGGAAGCATTGCGGTCCGTTAACGGACGTCCAAAAAACGGACAAACGGAATGGACGCGTGAAAGAGCCCTTAAGCAATCCAGAGAGGGTAATGCGAAGAGCAATATGCAGCAATAAAAAAATAAACCATCATAGCATTAGTAAAACACATGGCATCAGTAAAAATCAACCGGTATAGCATTAGTAAAAATCAACCCACATGGCATTAGTAAAAATCAACCCACATGGCATCAGTAAAAATCAACCCACATGGCATCAGTAAAAATTAACCCACATGGCATCAGTAAAAATTAACCCACATGGCATTACTAAAAATCAACCCACATGGCATTAGTAAAAATTAACCCACATGGCATTACTAAAAATCAACCCACATGGCATAAGTAAAAATGGTGGCACAGTGGCGACAATTGATGGGCACAGTGGCTGCGTTTGATGGGCACAGTGGCTGTGTGTGATTGGCACAGTGGATGCGTTTGGGCACAGTGGCGACAATTGATGGGCACAGTGGCTGCTTTTGATGGGCACAGTGGCTGCATGTGATGGCACAGTGACTGCGTTTGGTGGCACAGTGAGGCTGCAATTAATGTTTTTTTTTTCTTTAGAGAAGGCAAGCTCAAAATAACAAACATTTTTTTAAACTGCTATTTTTTATTTAAAAAATTAACCCACATGGCATCAGTAAAAATGGTGGCACAGTGGCTGCATGTGATGGGCACAGTGGCGACAATTGATGGGCACAGTGGCTACGTTTGATGGGCACAGTGGCTGCATGTGATGGCACAGTGGCTGCGTGTGATGAGCACAGTGGCGACAATTGATGGGCACAGTGGCTACGTTTGATGGGCACAGTGGCTGCGTGTGATGAGCACAGTGGTGACAATTGATGGGCACAGTGGCTGCGTTTGATGGGCACAGTGGCGACAATTGATGGGCACAGTGGCGACAATTGATGGGCACAGTGGCTACGTTTGATGGGCACAGTGGCTGCGTGTGATGAGCACAGTGGCGACAATTGATGGGCACAGTGGCGACAATTGATGGGCACAGTGGCTGTGTGTGATGAGCACATTGGCGACAATTGATGGGCACAGTGGCTACGTTTGATGGGCACAGTGGCTGCATGTAATGGCACAGTGGCTGCGTGTGATGAGCACAGTGGCGACAATTGATGGGCACAGTGGCTACATTTGATGGCACAGTGGCTACGTTTGATGGGCACAGTGGCTACGTTTGATGGGCACAGTGGCTGCGTGTGATGAGCACAGTGGCGACAATTGATGGGCACAGTGGCTACGTTTGATGGGCACAGTGGCTGCATGTGATGGCACAGTGGCTGCGTGTGATGAGCACAGTGGCGACAATTGACAGGCACAGTGGCTGCATGTGATGGCACAGTGGCTGCGTGTGATGGCACAGTGGCTGCGTGTGATGAGCACAGTGGCGACAATTGATGGGCACAGTGGCTACGTTTGATGGGCACAGTGGCAGCATGTGATGGCACAGTGGCTGCGTGTGATGAGCACAGTGGCGACAATTGATGGGCACAGTGGCTGCATGTGATGGCACAGTGGCTGCGTGTGATGAGCACAGTGGCGACAATTGATGGGCACAGTGGCTACGTTTGATGGGCACAGTGGCTGCATGTGATGGCACAGTGACTGCGTTTGGTGGCACAGTGAGGCTGCAATTAATGTTTTTTTTTTTTCTTTAGTCAGAGAAGGCAAGCTCAAAATAACAAACATTTTTTTAAACTGCTATTTTTTATTTAAAAAATTATGGTCACCTCAGGCTAAGGTGACCATAATTTTTTAAATATAGCAGTTTAAAAAAATGTTTGTTATTTTGAGCTTGCCTTCTCTGACTAAAGAAAAAAAAAAAAACATTGAGGTCCTCAGCTCAGTCCAACCCCCCCCCCTCCCCAATACTTTCTTACTTTTAATGAAGGTTCTGTCTTCTTGCAGAGTTTTTACTGTAATCAGTATTAGTACGGCAGGCCAGGCCCAGGCGCAGCAGCAGGCTCCTCGTGACCGTGAGTCACAACTTGTACTCTGACTGGCGCCGACAGTCACTCTCGCTCCCTCCTCCCTCTCTCACCTCCGGCCGCCGGCGTGACGTCACGCGGCGCACGGCGGTGGAAATGGAATGAACCAAATCATCCTCCATGGGGGGGGGGGGCGAGGAGATGCACCGGAGGAAAGGGAGCCAGCCAGGAGCGCACGCGGCAGCCAGTGAGTCGGCGCCAGCGGGCACACAGTATAGTGAGCGCAGTCACATCTGGGGGGGATTTTACCATACATGTCCCCCCCGCATTATTTCCTGGGGGGGATGCGTCCCCCCCGTCCCCCCCGGTTCCTACGCCCGTGGTTCTGATCCTGTGCCTGTACCTGATCCAGTATTTGACTCTGCCTTCTGACCATGCTGCTATCTCCAGTCCTGACCTTTGGCTTGCCATGACCTTAATTATTCCTGCCTGTTTTCCTGATTTCCTGTTGCCAAACCCTGCTTGAACCATCCTCTGCCTGCTGTTTTTTTCACTGATCCTCCTTGTATGACCTGGCTTGCCTGACTCTGCCAGTCTTCTGCTTCCAGCCTGCATAGCTTTGATCTACATCCACAGAGTACCTGCATCCACTGTCCTGCATCCACAGCATACCTACATCCGCTATCCTGCATCCACAGCGTACCTGCATCCACAGCATACCTGCATGCCCTGTCCTGCATCTACATCTTACCTGAATCTGCTGTCCTGCATCCACAGCATACCTGCATCCACAATCCTGGATCTACATCTTATCTGCATCCGCTGTCCTGCAGCCCTGCATCCACAGCATACCTGCATTCCTGCATCCACAGCATCCGCTGTTCCTGCTACCAATGGAGAACTTTGCAGACACTCTTACCTCACTGTACTGTTACATCTTTCTTTGTTTGGTGGATTGTTGCTTGATCCTACTTTTTTTGTGGCAGATAATTCGAGATTTTCCTAGCTTGTGACGGAAAATATTAATTATATGAAGACAGGAGGCGAGTATCTTATGCATTATCTTTCTTTAATAATGCCCATAGCAGAAATACAGTAAACATTTATTGTAACTTAAAAAATTCAAAGAACTACCCTTCCCAGCAGTCCCTGGGCCAGTGTAGCCCCTCCCAGACCGTAGCCTATATAAGGGACTGTCTGAGGTAACCTATTCCTCTTTCTTCATGCGAATTAGTGTAAACAGGAACCGAAAGTCCAATTAGACATCTCCGCGGCTGCCGGGAACCTTCCGACCGGAAAACAACATCCGAATCTGGAGGAAACGAAAGGACAAGGCCAACACGGACCAACTTCATCCGGACCAGCTTCATCCCAATGGGGACTATAGGAAACCCAAACCATTCGGAGCCGAACGGTCAGTTGTCCTCAGGAACATGGACCAACGGATTCAGTCAACGGCATCCCGACTCCGGATCTGGAACGCAGTAGGAACCTCCATCTGCGGTGAACTAAACCCATGGATCGAAACTGACAGCAATCCCAACGGGGATAGTGAAAACGAACTCCAGGGGCGTACCAGCCTCCGACTTGCAGGGTGCGTGGTTCATCAGTCTAGAACGAGAGAGAGACAACCTCGTGACAGGGTTGGGTTGGGAGGGAAGATACTCGCCTCCTGTCTTCATATAATTAATATTTTCCGTCACAAGCTAGGAAAATCTCGAATTATACATCAGACAGGAGGCTCATATCTTATGCAAGTTCAAAGCTATAACAATGCATATGACCAATAACAATCAAAATAATCCACAACACTGACATAGATATGTGTACCTCCTGTTCAAAGCGGGATTGGCGGAAAAGCGGTCGCTGACAACAGTCCGCCGCTATAGTAAGTCACAGAGGAAACCGGGAAGAGAGGATTAACGTAGGAAACGAGGAGTTGAAAGACTTGCGAAGATCGCAGCGAGGCTGTCAAGGACATATAAGTCTGTAGACAGCGGACCACATACAGTTGTGGATGTGCGGGGAAGAACGGGTAGAAAACCGATCGAAGTACCGTCTGGTCCAACGCACGACGGAAAAAGACTTGAGTCTCTGAGGCGAGGAATGACGCCTGGATATGTCCAAAGCCTTGACGTCTGACCCACGATGATGGAAATCAGACACAAGAAGACAGTAAGCTCGAAAAGACAGTAACCTCAAAACAGAGTGTCAACGTCCCCCAGCCCGAGAACATGATCATGACCTTGGAAAAATCCCAAGTGTGTTGGTACATTGGGCGATTTAAACTTAACGCCTTCAAAATTGACACGCCAACGGATCCAAAGAGTCCGCCCGATAATTGGCTATTACAGACCCTGGCGCTTGAACGGGGTCGACCCGTCGTTGATCACACCAAGTAACCCAGAGTCCCCAGGTAGATCGAGATGCCGATCTAGTCCCGGGGCCCAGTCCAAGGCAGGGAATCCCTAGCTGTTCCCGAAAGGTCGTAGTCTGCGACCGGAACCCCGATACTAACCATGTGAGGAGAGGTAGGATGTGCTTCGTGAGTAGAGGTGGGGGGAATGAGGAAACAACCTGGGGAGTTCCACCGTCATCCTCAGAAGGAGGGGAAACCATGGCTGCGTCGGCCACCACGGAGTGAACCGCACGACTGATGCCCTCCGGCTCGCTAAGTGAAGGATGACCCTGAGGGTGACCGGGAACAGGGGAACGTGTAATGTGTCCCCTGTGACCACGTTTGGTGGAGGGCATTTACATGGTGCGCCTCCGGATCCGGCCTCCGGTTGTAAGAGCGCGGAAACTGGTGGTTGATACGGGGAACGAACAGGTCCATAGAGAAGGATCCGCGAAGTGAGCGAGGATCAGGGACCCTGACCGGTGCGGTCGCCAATCGTTGGAATCGGTCAGGTAACGAGAATCCAATCTGCCACCCTATAGGGATAGTCTGTGGCATATCCCGCAATCGGGACGATGTTGCATTCCAGGCAGAAGTGCCCGAAGTCTTACTAGATCCGCTAGGATTCTGGATCAGGGGCCCACCAAGCGATCGACGTACCGGACTGCGGGTACGTTGTCCGAACGCAATAGCACACAGCAGATGGACGTGCGTGGCAACAGACTTCCGATGGCAAAAAAGGCCGTCAGGGGTGTACGTGTTGATGTGCAGCCGAGGGTTCTCTGCGGACCACGTCCTACCGGAGGACGAGGGACTGCACCGAGCACCCCAGCCGAGGTGGCTGGTATCCGACCCTATGACGAAATCCGGTGAGGAGTTGAAAATGTCTCGCCGTTCCGTTTGACGGCATGACGTAACCACTACCGTAGGTCCACCATGGCTTCACTTAGTTTGTATAGCGAAGCCCCTAGCGAAGATGTAGAGTCTCGAGTCTCTGGAGGGTTCGAGACTCTACATCTGGAGAGTGGCCTGGATTGACACCGGGAACAGGCCGACTAAGCGAGTCAGTCCGCGTAAGGACACCCGCTGCTGCCCAGCATGATACTGATGTCTTTGCGGATGGCGGCTAAATGGGTATGGGTAGCCGAAGGGTCGTTCGGTTGGTGTCCACCAAGAACCCCAAAAACTCTATCTCCTGAAATGGGGAGATAATAGGTGTTCGTGATCTATGAGGAGTCCCAGATCGCGAAGCGATCCGACCATCCAGGAGGCGTGTTCGCTCGCTAGGCGAGGGGAACCAGCCATTAGAAGTAGGTCGTTTAAGTACATGTTCAACCTCACCCTTGTTCCACAGGGCAGTAAGTTGGTGAGATTTCTCAAGCTCCCACCGGACGAAAAACCGCCTTTCTTCTTCCTGATCGGGAAGATGTTGTTGAGGAAGTTCAAAGAGAGCGGGTCCATCTCTACTATCGGCTGTTTGGTCCAAGGTCTAGCAACCTGTTGTCCATTAGGACGGTGTTTAGGTTTGAAAAACCGAATGGGATGATGAACCAGGTATACGCCTGGTAATATAACTCCATTTGTCCTACCGTCTTAAAGATATCATCAATTAGCGTGATCCCATTGTGCTAGGTCAACCGGCTTACAGAGGCGGTAGCCTGCTCACTAAGGCGTAGGGTTAGGTGATAGGTCCAGAGATCTAAGACCCAGTACTGTGAGGTCCCAAAGGCCCTCTCTATTCCCTTCTTGGAATACTGAATGATTATGGGATCCACCTCTGGAGTGAGCACCACCGTATTTGGTAATGGAAGGGTGAGTATTCCACCCTCAACTTGTCCGGTTAGCGTACCGATCGATCTCCGGGTCCAGCATTCGATCTATTGGATCACCTCAGGTGGAGGTGCCCAGTCACCGGAGTGTGGGTGGCCAATCACCTCCTGATCGAAAAATGGTACTCCACAAGAGTCCAATAAGGTTTTACCCTGGGACCTAGGGTTGGCGTCGTCATGGAGCGCCATGTGCCCACTGCTCACATAATCATCATCATTATCATCATCATTTTCATCCTCAGACTCAAAGGTGTTAGCCGCCTCGTACTCCGCGGACGACTCTGGAAGAGTCCACGAGGAGTCTGGCTCAGTCCGTCTAGCGGATCGCTGCCTCTGCATGTGCATCTCCCCGAGGCTCGGTGGTCGATTGGAGTCTGGGAAGGCAGTGGGTCGGCAGGCCCGGGAGGGTACTGCCTGGGGCATGTTATTTACTTCCCCTGCCGGGGAGTCCGTGGGTCGGCAGTCCTGGGAAGGTACTGCCTGGGGCATGTTATGTACTTCCCCTGCCGGGGAGTCAGAGGGTCGGCAGTCCTGGGAGGGTACTGCCTGGGGTATGTTATTTACTTCCCCTGTCGGGGAGTCAATGGGTCGGCAGTCTTGGGAGGGTACTGCCTGGGGCATGTTAATTACTTCCCCTGCCGGGGAGACGGAGGCCACATTAATGTGACGGCGCATACGGGACGCCATGCCCTACTCAGGGGCGTTGTGTCCTTGCCGGGAGATCCGGACATAGGGGTGCATGTGGGTTGGAACAACCGATGCCCTGGTAGTCTGGACGGACCTACCGACCAGCTCAGGAGCCAGTGCAGCACTGAGGTAGGTAGGGCCTTCCAGGGCTGCGTCCACCACTTCAGTGGCACCAGTAGGGAGTAAAGGATCTGTCGCCAGCCACAGGAGAAGAGTCAGCTGTCTGCGGACAGCACGGCCGTGCAGCACAGGAAGATACGGAAGTTATGTACTATAACTTGTATAGTAATTTCTATATTCAATTATTGTTATAATTTGTTTATTTATTTATATATATATATATATATATATATGTATTTATTTATTCAATTATATATAAAGTATAGTTTAATAGTTTATATTTTAAAATGTGTTTATTATATATATTTATATATTTATTTATTTATTCAATCATATAGATTGTATAAATTATTTATTTATAGACATTTATGTTCATTGATTTATTTATATTTATTTAATAAGTCAATAATTTATTCATTCGTATAATTATTTAACCACTTCCATACCGGGCACTTACGCCCCTTCCTGCCCAAGCCAATTTTCAGCTTTCAGCACTGTCGCACTTTGAATGACAATTGCGCGGTCGTGCTACACTGTACCCAAACAATTTTTTTATCATTTTGTTCCCACAAATAGAACTTTCTTTTGGTGGTATTTGATCACCTCTGCGGTTTTTATTTTTTGCGCTATAAACAAAAGAAGAGTGACAATTTAAAAAAAAAAACACTATTTTTTACTTTTTTATTTAATAAATATCACAATTTTTTTAAAAAAAAACGTTTTTTTTCCTCAGTTTAGGCCGATATGTATTCTTCTACATATTTTTGGTAAAAAAAATCGCAATGATCATATATTGATTGGTTTGCGCAAAAGTTATAGCGTTTACAAAATAGCTGATAGATTTATGGCATTTTTATTTTATTAATTTTTTTACTAGTATTGGCGGCGATTTGCGATTTTTTTACTGTCACCGTGACATTGCGGCGAACACATCGGACACTTTTGACACGTTTTTGGCGCCATTCACATTTATACAGCGATTAATGCGATAAATATGCACTAATTACTGTATAAATGTGACTGGCATTCAAGGGGTTAACACTAGGGGGTGAGGGAGGGGTTAATATGTATACCTGAATTGTGTTCTAACTGTGGGGGAAGGGGGGTGACTGGGGGAGGTGACCGATCTATGTCCCTATGTACAAGGGACACAGATCGGTCTCCTCTCTCCCCTGACAGGACGTGGAGCTCTGTGTTTACACACAGAGCTCCACGTCTTGTCCCTGTAGCCGCCGATTCCGAGTGCCTGGCGGACATCGCGACCGCCAGGCACGCGCATCGGCATCTCGGGGACGCGTCGGGCGCGCGCGCCGCCGTCGGCGCGCTCGCGCGCCCCCCAGTGGCCGCAAGAATACAGGATGTCAAATGACGTCCTGTTGAATATTCAGAGTCACCGTGGAGCCGTCATTTGACGATGGCCCGGTACTCTAGTGGTTAAATGTATTATTTATTTACATGTATTAATATATTCATTATATGTAGAATAGACTACAGGGGAATAAATTCCCAGAACAAGAACTGATGTTAATGTAACTGAAGGTGAAGGAGTGACAGAAGCAGGGGAGGGGAGGAATTCCCCGCCAGCTAGGTGTGAGTGACAGAAGTTAGATGAGGGGAGATATTCCCCACCACAAGGGGAGCTAGACGTGAGGCTCGGGGCCGTAGTCTCGCGAGACTACGGCCTAACGTGATTCGCATAGATCAGTGAGATCTACACAGAGTTCCAACCATACAGCCACCCGCACCCTGGCGTGGCGGCGATGGGGAGAGACGGTCTAGCACACGGAGGATGGGGTCCCCAGGACAGGTCCGCAGCAATGGCGCCGTCGATTTGCGACAATAGCGCGATTGGTGCAGGGAGATCCTCACCGCCACGCCCCCCTCAGAGATGAGACGCTCTGAGGAGAAGGAGAAGAAGGGAGGTAGGTAGGAAAAAAGGCGCCGAGATGTTAAAATGGCGCCGTCCTACCTCCAGTCAGAAAACGAGCAGTGTGCAGAGCGCACCGGGGGGAAACAAAAGAAGCAAAGCAGCGGTATATTGTAAAATAAACAAATAAAGAAGCCCCATGACTGTAAGATGTACACATCAGAGGAAACCGCGTTCTCTACAAAACGGGTGGCACAGATAGCAAAGTGGGAAAAGCATACAGCAAAAACTAAACGTTTATCATTTTTAGAAATATCAGTTGTGCTTCATAAGACAGAAGGTTGATAGAACAACACACAGATGAAGGTCTGAGGGGATCAGAGGGTATATACAGATACAGGTGGAAGTTGAAGGGAATAGCGGAGGAGGGAAAAACCTCCGTAGCTGTAATAAAAGCCGGGGTGGGAGGGGGGGGGATCCCCAGCACCCTGTGGAAAGACGATGTGACATTAGGATCTACACAAATTAAAAAGGCTGCTGATAACCAAATAACAAGCAAGCCTACATACAAATTATAAACATAGAGTAATGTACTTATCTGAGTTCTGGCTATGAGCAGAAAGAAAGAGGAATAGGTTACCTCAGACAGTCCCTTATATAGGCTACGGTCTGGGAGGGGCTACACTGGCCCAGGGACTGCTGGGAAGGGTAGTTCTTTGAATTTTTTAAGTTACAATAAATGTTTACTGTATTTCTGCTATGGGCATTATTAAAGAAAGATAATGCATAAGATATGAGCCTCCTGTCTGATGTATAATTCTTAGCTAAAAAAAATTCTCTATGAGGCGTTTCCTGATCTGACCTGTAGCTCAAGGTTTCAGTTTTTTTTGGTGCTCTCTTCCTTAGTTGTGGCTCTTATATTTTGATTGACCCTTCTTTTTTTTAACAGAAAAAAAACTTTATTAGACAATTCAGCATTACAAGTAAGGTTGGTTACAGATCAGAACAGTACAGCAAAGCAAATTCAGAGCATACATCGGCGGGAGGGTGATCCCGCCCATACATCATTAAGGATAGTAACCCCATCAGTCGTCCAAGGCAATCTAACAGCCCAGCATCACCACCACCCCCCCAGCTCCTCCGGTCGACAGAATTACCAACACAATAATAGACCTGGGGGGGGGGGGGGGGGCGGGGAGGGAAAACAGGAACCAGTCAAGGGGGATGAGGAGGTCCGTTCCAGGAAAAAGGGGGGGGGCTCAGAAGAGGAGGGGAGGGGGGAGAGAAGGGGAGGGGGGGGGACCTGGGAAAGGGAGGGTGCCCAGCATACCACTCCCACAGGTCAGGCATCAGTCGGGAGGGGGGTCAAAAGTCGCACACGCGTCAGACCAAGCAGACCACACTTTATCATGTTTCCCCGGGCACTGCCTGCTTTCATAGGTCAGCCTATACAGCGGGAGCACAGAGGTCACCGATCCTGATTGACCCTTCTACATTTATTTGTTTGTTTATTCATTTCATTTGGCTTGACTTCTAGGCTATGCCTGGTATGAATTTCATTATGCTTTGCTCTTTGTCTAGGTTGCCCACACCTCCGTTGGATGCTGTGTCCCTTAATTTACAGTAAGGAAAACATGATTTTTGTACTTGCCAGAAAATCTGTTTCTTGGAGTAGGGGACATGGGTCCCTTTGTTTGTGATCTACTCCTCGATTGCTTTCTACAAAACTGAAGCATAATGGGAGTGGGAGGGGTTATACCTGATTGGTACAACCCACTTGTTTCTGACTTACAGTAAACCTGATATCGTGTCCCTTAATGAATTCCAAGAGATTTTTTTGTATAGTTGTATATTTTAGAGACTTATAGTTACCACTTACTATATGTATAATGTAAATTTTGTAAGTCTGTGAAATATGATACCAATGCTTGTATAATTTGTTTAACAAACGATAATTGGTATCCTTAAAAAAATGAATGCATTTTCAATATATGAATTCCTGAAAATGAAAGTTCGGGTGCCTAATAAAGAGCTAATTCAGGACCCCCAATTGTGTGAGTTTAGGAAGGTAAAGCTTTACTCATACATAGAAATTGTATAAAAGTAACGGAAAGGCATTTCCCAAAATCTGGTCACGCGGTCTGGCTTTCCTGTTTTCTATTTCAAAAGATGCAGTTTAGGATTAAGGATTAATGCAGAGGCTCATATTGGTAACAAGAGACATAGTCACATAATACCAGTACTAACAAGAGATTTGAAAACCAGTAGGCATTAAAGCAAATCGCTGGGCAAAACCACCCATTCACTATATTTTATGTTAGTATACGGTCCAGGTCCTCTGTCAGTTCTGGGTGCTGGGGACCAGTAATCCAGTGCTGCAGACATTCTCAGCAGTTCCTTTGCTATGTCGTCATCATCTGCAGACTCTCTTCTGGACCTTTAGGCCTTGTACACACAACCGAACATGTCTGCGGAAACTGGTCCGCAGACCAGTTTCAGCGGACAGATCCGACCGTGTGTACAGCCTAGCAGACAGGTTTCCAGCAGACAAAAGTTTTAAAGCATGCTTTAAAACTTGTCTGCTGGAAACCCGTCCGTCCGACATGTCCGCTGGTTAGTACACCTAACCAGCGGACAGAAATCTCCCGCATGCGTTGAATGGATTACTTCCTGGTTTGGTGACGTGGCGGTGTCAACGTCACCACGCCGTCTGTCGTGGGGGTCCTTTTGGGGGGATTTCGGTTTGATGGTGTGTACAGCCATCAGACCAAAATCTCCCAGCGGACATGTCCGATGAAAACGGTCCGCGGACCGTTTTCATCGGACATGTTCTATCGTGTGTACAGGGCCTCAGAGGACCCAAGTGCTGAACTCTCAATAGAAAGTGCCCAAGTCACACAGGCAGTGAAGTAGACACTCTAAAGCCCTGCACACACGATCAGTCCATCCGATGAGAATGGTTCGAAGGAGCGTTCTCATCGGTTAACCGATGAAGCTGACTGATGGTCTGATGTGCCTACACACCATCAGTTAAAAAAACGATCGAGTCCAACCGCGGTGACGTAAAACACAACGACGTGCTGAGAAAAATTAAGTTCAATGCTTCCAAGCATGCGTCGCCTACTAACCGTCGGTTTTGACCTATCGGTTAGGCGTCCTTCGGTTCAATTTTAAAGCAAGTTCTAAAATTTTTGACCGAAGGATAACTGACCGATGGGGCCCACACACCATCGGTTTGGACCGATGAAACGGTCCTTCAGTCCGTTTCCATCGGTTTTGACTGACCGTGTGTACGTGGCCTTTAGAAGGACTCTGACTCCTGTAAATGGAAAAAAATAGAGAGGACTCAGGCTAGAGCTCATAGATTACCTAGATTAGGACTGATGCCGCGTACACACGACTGTTTTTCGGGTTCTAAAAAATGAAGTGATTAAAAACGATTGTGTGTGGGCTCCAGAGCATTTTTCACGATCTAAAAAATGGGCAATAAAAATTTCAAACATGCTCTATTTTTTCACAACGTTTTTAACATTGTCGTTTCTAAGATTGTAAAAAATGGTCGTGTGTGGGCTTTAACAACGTAAAAAAAACACGCATGCTCATAAGCAAGTTATGAGACGGGAGCGCTCATTCTGGTAAAACTAGCGTTCGTAATGGAGTAAGCACATTCATCACGCAGTAACAGATTGAAAAGCGCGAATCGTCTTTTACTAACACGATATCAACAAAAGCAGCCCCAAGGGTGGCGCCTTCGGAATGGAACTTCCCCTTTATAGTGCCATCGTACGTGTTGTACGTCACCGCGCTTTGCTAGAGCATTTTTCTTTTCACGATCGTGTGTAGGCAAGGCCGTTTAAGTGATCGGGTTGAAAAAAACTTTGTTTTTTCTAGACCCTTAAAACCGTCATTTTTTAGAACCCGAAAAACGGTCATGCGTACGCGGCATGAGACTTACTGCTTGATATATATAAAGATAGCAAGTTGCAGAGAAATAATGTGTAAAAAAAGTAAGACACATTAAACAGGGCAGATAATTGCTACAGATGAAAAAAAAAACTGCCCTGACTTTTTAAATACATTTCTTCTAATATTTTTAATGTACGGTAAATACATTTCACGCTGTGACAATGCTCAATAATCTCAGCTGTTGCAGCAGTCTGTTCTTTCTGAATGGAAGTGTTAACTGCAGCTGTTCTTGTGGTTGTCTGACTTTCCTCCTTTAACAGGGTATTGTTATAGCTGAACCTGTTCTTTGATTTCACTGTTGCAAGCTATATAAAGCTTTGACCTTCTTAAAAGCACTACAATACATCAAGAGGACAAAATAATCTTTTGACCTGATCCCAGTTGCCAACAAATAGGCAAATCTGTCATGTAGAACAAAGGAAAATGTGAGCTTTGTCCATCATAGTGGAAGCTACTGGTTCTGTTGTAACTTTTCTCCACAGATTAGATGACACGGTGCCCCAAAGCCAGCCCAGTGAGAGGATTGTTCTATTTTATACATAGAAAAAAACAGACCCAGAGTCACTTTTTAGATTTTTCAGAATTTTGCCAAATTTTTGCCTAGGTTCACACTGGGCTATGGGAGTGAAGCCATGTGAGTTCAGCTGAACTCCCAAGATTTCACTCCCGCTTGTCAATCCCGACTTCGGCTGCGATTACAAAGACATCTGTGCAGTTTCTGCACAGATGTTAATGTAAATCGCGGGCTGAAATCGCACAAAGTTGTACAGAAACTACTTTTTGAAATCAGTGCAGCGCCGCAGATGCGGCGTCGCACCAATTAGGACGGTGCCATTGCCGGCAAATGCCACCGATTTGACATGTCAAATCGCAGCAGTGTGAACCAGGGCTTTGTCAGTGTAGCAGCTCTGGTGAACGGAGTGAACCACAACTACGGTTAGCAAGGATTTCAATGCACTTCTTTATGTGAGAATTCAGTATTGGACCCCAGGCGTCACTCCAGACAAACAGGAGTTTGGGGTTCTCTACATCATCTCTCTCTCACATAAAGAAAGGCGTTGAGCTACTAAGCATGGACGCATTACAACATGCGACCAGAGCTTAGCGTTTAAAATTATAATATACACTTTAAAGATTCCAATGCACCTCTGAATGCAAGTGATTATCAGTACGGGACCCCAGGCGTCACTCCAGACAAGCAGGAGTTTGGGGGTTCTCTACATCATATCACCTAAGCATATAGAGATGTATTAGGCCACTAAGGGAGTTGGTATGAAATACCATCAACCCTTAGCATAGAAAAGTTAGAGGGAACATGTTCAACAAGTTTAGGGCAAGGCCCATAAGCAAATAGCATGTATGTCAAGCACGTAGTAAATAGGACAACTAATAGTTGCATATGAGAGGCAATATAGCTCAGGTAATAATAGTTGCATATGAGAGGCAAATATAGCTCAGGTAATTTAAGAGTAGATGTCTCTTTAAGATATTCCTTAGCAAGCAGTCATAAGCACAACAGTCTATCCCAAGTAGTATGGTAATAGCCACAAGCCATAATAACTATCAGCAATTGTTTTAGGTGGAAAGTATGCAGCAGATGTTTCTATAGAACTACAAGTGACACAATTGCTACTTATCCATTTGCAGGGCTTCAGTGTGGCAAAAAGGGATTTCACAGTGTAAGGGTGTCAGCAAGGAAGGTCTCAAATTTTGTCCCTGGCAATGGCAGTCTGTTGCAGAAGTTGCAGCATGGGGAACGATGGCACCATTGTTTGTAGCATGGCTGAACTACGGCTGACAATAATAGAACGGTGTGCAGTCAGCACACCGCTCTGTTTATAGTATAGGGCCAGCTGTAGTGCATAAGCACTAATACAAAACCACCGCTAGTTGTGGCGCACTTCCGCGTTCCACGGTGGAACGCACGCGGCGCCGCACGATGACGTCATCACGCGGTCGCGGCATGCGCTCCGCGGCGGAACGCACCAGGACGGCGCAGGAAGTGCCTGTTACAGTCAGTAATAAACAAGCACAATGTGTAACATAAACTATTACCTGCCACAATACCTTATTATTAGAGGGCTCTGTTGAAGTTAGATATGACGAAACGCATAAGGGCGTGACCCGCATGAAATCCCTGGAAGTGACGTTCCACCGTCCACTGTGCCTTACCCAGAAGTGACCTTGGTGTCTGCAAAGAGATGCTTGCTTCCTTCTGAACGGCTGATCACGGTGATAACGCCCTCTTAGGTCACTTATATGCTTGTTGATTTATGTTATATGTACGTACTTAGTATTTAGGGGTCTTCTGATGTATGGGGAAGTTTGGTCATAATAAACAGGATTACGCTATGTGCAACCATTCTTGTGTTTTATAACTTATATTGGAGCCCCTACCAGTGGATCTTTATTGATAGTGAGGATCCAGAGCAAATTTGCTGATGAACACCTAACTTAAGGCTCTCTCATTAGAGTTTTTTTGGTGAGTTTGATCCCCCTGGGGGAGTATGCTTCGTGAGGTGGAACACAGAAGTTCTTTCTGGTGGATGGTGCACGCTAGGAGAACCGTTAACTAATACCTATGACATTTTGAACTGTTACCACTGTCATTACTACACAAAGGACTTTTAACTGTGGTGTTGGCCACGTGTTTATTATTATTTTAACTTTTAGCTCTGTTTTAGTCTTTGAATGATCCAGTGATTGGACTGTTTTATTTTTATACTACTGTTTTAATATATATATCAGGGCTTAACAAATCCTGTTCGCTAGGTCGCCATGGCGACTAGAAATAGGGTCCTGGCGACTTGGCTTGGAAGGGGGGGCTGGTGCTTTTTTGTGAGCTGGCACCATCTGGTGGTGAGCCGTTGGTATTACAAGTTATTACCACCAGATGTGTAAGCTGGCCGTTGGTATTACAAGTTAAGCATTACAAGTTAAACAGCAATTCTAATGTAATTTTTCACTATTTTCACTGCCATCTTCTTCCCTCTAATTAGAACCCCCAAACATTATATATATTTTTTATCCTAATACCCTAGAGAATAAAATGGCGATCGTTGCAATACTTTCTGTCACGCCGTATTTGCGCAGCGGTCTTACAAGCGCACTTTTTTGGGAAAAAATTACACTTTTTTTAATTAAAAAATAAGACAACAGTAAAGTTATCCCCATTTTTTTTAATATTATGAAAGATAATGTTACGCCGAGTAAATTGATACCCAACAGCTTCAAAATTATGTCCGCTCGTGGAATGGCGACAAACTTTTACCCTTTAAAATCTCCATAGGCAACGTTTAAAAAATTCTACAGGTTGCATGTTTTGAGTTACAGAGGAGGTCTAGGGCTAGAATTATTGCTCTCGCTCTACCAATCGCGGCGATACCTCACATGTGTGGTTTAAACACCGTTTACATATGCGGGCGCTGCTCACGTATGTGTTCGCTTCTGCGCGCAAGCTCGTCGGGACAGGGCGCGTATTCTGGCGCCTAACTTTTTTAGCTGGCTCCTAGATTCCAAGCAAATTTGTCAACCCCTGATATATATATATTTTTTTGTATTTATAGTATAAAACGTGCAAGGTGTCCTGTGCTCGGTAAAGAACAGGAGGATTGGAATACTAGAAAGTATTGGTGGTACCCAAAGTGTTAGAAATAAACAGTGATGGGTATATAAACGCATCACCAGAAGAGATTACATAAAGAAGTGTAAGAAGAGAAGTAATAAAGATATAAATGCATCACCTAAGAAGATTGAATAAAAGGGTTTGAAAGGTTGAAAAGTGGTAAGGATATAAACACATCACCAAGAAAGGTTCAAAGTCCCAATCTCCCCCACCCCCCCCACTTTTTTTTTGACATATAGATATGCATCCGTTTTCTTTTCTTTTTTTTCAGGCTTTTTTCCTTTATTGTGACTTGGTAATCCTTGGAAGGGACACTCACAGTCCTGTATCTATAGAGGAAGCCATTGTTGTCAAACTAGGCTGGACTGCAAATATGTCATTCATTCTTCATCTCCATTTCATGGGGGTGTGGGGGGAGATAAGTAGTTTGCAGAAGTTCTGGCAAGATCAACAGGTATTTTCTGTACTTGCTGAAAATTATAATAGCCTGAAAAAATAAAAAGTGTAGCCACAAAATCGAAGGAATGGTAAGCTGCAATATAATACATTTTTGTTCTTGTATTTAGTTGTCCTTTAATCACAGAATTAAACATTCACTATTAACCATTTAAGCTATGGACCATTTGTCTGGTTAAAGACCGGGCCACTTTTTGCGATTCGGCACTGCATCGCTTTAACTGACAATTGCGCGGTCATGCGACATCGCTCCCAAACTAAATTGATGTCCTTTTTTTCCCCCATAATTAGAGCTTTTGTTTTGGTGGTATTTGATCACCTCTGCGGTTTTAATTTTTTGAGCTATAAACAAAAATAGAGCGAAAATTTTGAAAAAAATGCAATATTTTTTACTTTTTTCTATAATAAATATCCCCAAAAAATATATAAAAAAACGTTTTTTCCCTCAGTTTAGGCCGATACGTATTCTTCTACATATTTTTGGTAAAAAAACGCAATAAGCGTTTATTCATCGGTTTGCGCAAAAGTTATAGCTACTACAAAATAGGGGATAGTTTTATGGCATTTTTATTAATATCTTTTTTTTACTAGTAATGGCGGCGATCAGCGATTTTTATCATGACTGCGACATTATGGCGGACACATCGGACACTTTTGACACATTTTTGGGACCATTGTAATTTTTACAGCAATCAGTGCTATAAAAATGCACTGAGTACTGTGAAAATTACACTGGCAGTGAAGGGGTTAACCACTAGGTGGCGCTGTAGGGGTTAAGCGTGTCCTATGGAGTGCTTCTTACTGTAGGGAGGATGGGCTGTGTGATAAGACAGTGATCACCGCTTCCGATTACAGGAAGCGGTGATCACTGTCATTGTCACTAGGCAGAGCGGGGAGATGCTTGTTTACATCAGCATCTCCCCGTTCTTCCTCACCGTGAGATGATCGCGGGCATCCCCGCGGCGATAGAGTCCAGGACCCGCGGTTGGGCTCATGTAGCTTGCGGCGGGCGCATTCGTCCACAATGCCGCTTCCTTAAAGGGGACGTACAGGTATGTCCTTTTGCCCAGGAGTGCCATTCTGCTGACGTATAAGTGCGTGTGGCGGTCGGCAAGCAGTTAAAGCGGTAGTAAAGTTCGCTTTTGTATTTATACCTACAGGTAAACCTATAATAAGGTACAGTAAATATCTTCTAAACGTACACCGTGTAGGAGATATTGATTTTAGTAACTGCCTGTGACGTCACTGGCACATCCGCATTGTGCTCTTAATGAGCAGCATGCCATCCACTGAGAGAGCTGTGCTGTGGCCATGACTCCCCTGCGGCCCAGCCATTCAAATCGCTGGAGCCTGCAAAGTCGGAAGGAAGACCGGGTAAAGATGGAAGCGCCCACAGGGGTGATAGCGTGTTTCTGGAGGGCTTTCTTTTTAAAGTAAGTTGTTTATAATGTGCTAGTATGTGGTTCATACTAGCACATTATAATCTTAATTTGCAGGTGGAAGAATTGTTTTTTTTCAACCACTTCCCATTGGGAGGGGTTACAAGGGTGTCCTTCCATTTCAGTGGTTACATCAGGCTGATGCCTGCACCTACAGACATCAACCCAGTATCGTTCTTTTCAGCCAGCGATTCCTTGCACCGTAAGAACAATAATAGCGTCAGTTAAGCTGCTTGATCGTTCTTACAGGTGGTGGGAGGGGACGTCCCCCTCCTGCCGGCCTCTGCTTCTGCTGACTCGCGCGACAGAGAAGGAATCCGCCGGAAGTTCATCTGAGAGATTTCTGGAAAACAGATAGTTCATCTCAATTACTCTCGGAGGCCCAGGCTGGCAGTTGTAAATACTGCCTTTTTAAAGCCCCCCGTCGCCAAATCTGGATTGTCCTGTGGGTCAGTCTGTGCCCCAGAGATGTAATCTCATCTCTGGGCGGCAGGTGGCGCCAGAGGGGGTCTAGGCGGAGCCGCTTCTTCTCAGCAGCCAGTTAGAGGAGTTTTCCCCTTGCGGGGCATGCTGGGGAGGGGTATTTCTGTGGCGGAGGCCGTTGTTCGGGGTTCTTCTTTCCCGCGGGTTCCTGGTTCCAGGTGCGGCACCCACCTTTAGGGTGTGCGCACATCATGGGCCCCACCACTATGGCCCACCAGGCCGGGGTCGCGTGCTACGCGGAGTTCCTGACTCTGGGCTCTCATAGCCCGGAGCAACTGATGCTGCCAGGGGACCCCAGTGACTTACTGGGTCCCCATACCTATTGGGAAGTTCCCAAGCTGGGTGCTGTTCAGTGGGGGATCGGTCTGAGGAGAACCTGGAGGCAGGTGATCCAACAGGGCTTGAACGAACCACCGGGGATCTGGGTGACCGGACACTGGGGCCTTGTACACACGACCGAACATGTCCGCGGAAACTGGTCCGCGGACCAGTTTCCGTGGACATGTCCGACCGTGTGTAGGGCCTAGCGGACAGGTTTCCAGCGGACAAAAGTTTCTTAGCATGCTAAGAAACTTGTCTGCTGGAACCATGTCCGTCGGACATGTCCGATGGTTAGTACGACTCATCGGACATGTCCGCTGGTTATGACGTATAACCAGCGGCCCGAAATCCCGCGCATGCGTCGAATTGATTCGACACATGCGTGGAAGCATTGAACTCGCGCGTTAGAGAAGGTCGGTGTCTTATACGTCACCGCGTTCTCTGTCCACGGGGATTTTGGTCTGATGGTGTGTACACACGTCAGACCAAAAGCTCCCAGCAGACATGTCCGATGAAAACGGTCCGCGGACCGTTTTCATCGGACATGTCTGCTCGTGTGTACAAGGCCTGACAGGTTGCATCCAAACTGTCAGTCGGTGACCCCAAAAGAAATACTGGGAGGATTTGCTCTATCGTTCTAATTCTCAAGCCCTAGGCCTGTGGCAGAGGTCCCACCTTAACATCCCAATTTAATCAGAGCCAAGTCGGTGGCAGAGACTTGTTCCTCCCAGAAGCTCTAAGTGGCACTCTGGCTGCCAGGCCTGTGAGAGAGGTCTGTCCAGGGGCACTTTACCCACTCCGGCTGGAGTGGCGACGAGACGAATACAATTGCTAAAGGGCAGGACTGCCTTTACTATCCATAGCCTGATTCTGTGAAGTTGCTCTTTCTTCACCAACCTATCCTGTCTACCTCAAGTTGACATGTTGGTCATGTTTGACCAGAGAATAAAGCATTGAAAACGTCAACCAACGATCTGGACATTCTGTTACTGCTCTCAACACCACCATCACCCCTAGACACAGTATAGAGGTAACTTAAATACGCCGATCCCAAATCTAACCAGCGGCTCCTCCTGGGGGTAGCGCTACACATTATATATATATATATATATATATATATATATATAAAATATATATATATATATATATATATATATATATATATATATATATATATATATATTTATAATGTTTGGGGTTCTGAGTAATTTTCTACCAAAAAAAATATGATTTTTACATGTTGGAGCGAAGAGCCAGAATTGGCCCGGATGGGAAGTGGTTAATATAATTAGTATCATCGGTACGAGGCAAGCACTGGCAGCCAACAGGCTTCTTTGATGATAGGGTTTCTTTAAGGCCCCTTTCACACTGGGGCAGGAGCCGCGTTGGCAGTATAGCGCCGCTAAAACTAGCGGTGCTATACCGTCGGATTTGCCGCGGGATTTGGCCGCTAGCAGTGCGGTATTAACCCCCGCTAGCGGCCGATAAAGGGTTAATACCACCCGCAATGCGCCTCTGCAGAGGCGTATTGCGGGCGGTATTGCTGCAGTTTCCCATTGTTTTAAATGGGAAGGAGCGGTATACATATCGCTCCTCTCACCGCTCCAAAGATGCTGCTGACAGGAGATTTTTTTCTCTCCTGCCAGGGCATCGCCTCAGTGTGAAAGCCCTCCGGCTTTCACATTGAGGTTGCTGGGCAGGAGTTTTTCAAGCGGTATAGCAGCGCTATTTTAAGCGCTGTATCGCCTGAAAAACTCATCAGTGTGAAAGGGGTCTAACAACAAATATCTGTATATGGCATAGTGGTACTTTGGATATTTTTGTATTGTTTAAGAATTATATACTCTACTTTGGCTTGACGATCAAGTTACTTGTGTAGCGCCCCCTTGCCTTCAGCATGGGCACTACGCTAAAGTTAGTGGGGAATGGGAGAGTTACTTTGCTCCCATTCAAAATTTGTTAAAATTGGGACTTCTGTCACTCCAGAAATGTCCACTGGGTAAGTCTGTGCTGCAGGGATGCAATATCATCCCTGGCCAACAGTTGGCACCAGAGGAGTTCTGGCAGAGCAACTTTCCCCAGCAGCCAGAGAAGAGAAGTTTCTCACTCGCAAGGCATGCTGGGGAGGGGTATATCTGGGACAGGTGTCATGTGCTAAAGGAGTTCGCGGGGTCCCGGTTACAGGTGCGGCATCCACCTTCAGGGTGCGCGCATCCATGGACCCCGCCAGCGAGGCCCACCACGCCAGAATTACAGTCTACATAAACCCTCATCCGGAGGTAAAAAAGGGACTCCAGTGACTTACTGGATCCCCAGTTATATTGAAAGGATCCCAGGCTGGGTGCCGTTCGATTGGGGAGTCGGCTTGAGGAGAACCCGGAGGCAGGTTGTCCAACAGGGCTTGAACGAATCAATTGGGGATCTGGTGACCGGAATGTTGAAGGGTACGTTTTGCTGTCATCCGGTGACCTATGCTAAAAACCTACTAGGATGATTCGCTCCATTTATCCATCTAGCTCACCTAAAGTAATCGGCCTGTGGCAGAGGCTCTAGAGCCAAGTCTGTGAGAGAGATCTGTTCCTCCCAGCAAAATCCTAAGTGACACTTCGGCTGCCAGGCTTCTGAGAGGGGTCTGTCCGGGGGCACTTTACCCACTCCGATAGGAGTGGCGACGAATAACAGTTTGGTACTCTATTGAGTAAGTACTGCTCAATTAATATCCGGGCCTGACACTGCAAGGTTCTCCCTTTTCTTCATCAACCTGCTCTTCCCACTTAATGTTGATGTTGGCCGTGTTTGGCCTGGAATAAAGCATTGGAAAACCCTTTATTCACTGTCTGGACCTTCGCTCACTGCTTTGTTCTCCAACTGCACCCATACGCCACATTAAGGTAACTTAATATGCCGATCCCAACAACAAATCAGCGGCTCCTTCGGGGGTAGCGCTAAACTTGCATTCTCATTTTAACATAAAAGTTAAAGGGTTTGTAAACCCTTGTGTTTTTTCACCTTAATGCATCCTATCAAGGGCTCTCCATGAACTCCAATGAAAAGATTTTAGATTTAGAGTTCAAAAATCCCAAAAATATTTCTCGTTCATTAAAAGGTAAAGGAATAAGAGACAACTGGGGCATCCAAAAGCAGTCCAACTGAGGGGATGGCAACCAAACAATATTAGGTTCACTATAAACAGACCTAACGCCTGAAGCTGGCATTAGATGGGCCTTAAAAATCCCTGAAACTTTGGGAATCAGCTGCCTAATGCTAAAGAGCCCAAAAAGCACTCACGGATCTAGCAGAATGTGACTTAAAAGGAAATGGTGAAATCCATATGCATGATCTCTCAAACGTGACACAAGTTCTGGAAAACTTCAGGGTGTAGGGTCCATTCCTCTGAATCCAGGGGTTGCCGACCTGTCAATTGCCGCATTGTCTACACCTGGGATGTAAACAGCAGACGATGCTACAATGTGAACTTTTGTCCAGGACAAAATCCTTTCTACCTCATTTGCCATGGCAAGACTGCTGGCTCCTCCCTGATGGTTAATATATGCCATTGCTGTCATGTTGTCTGACTAGATCCTAAACAGATGAGCCTAACGTCACGATGTCAAGCATTGTGGTGACAACCAAATTGCTTGAAGCTCCAGAATGTTGATCAGAAGAGAGTATGGGAGTAAAGAGTTTAAAGTTTATCCTGGGAAAGGAAAACTCTGACCTGAGCTGTTGCTATCATAAGACCCAGATATCTGAAAGTTCAAGATCCAATTGAACAGTTTGAAGGTTCAATCTTTCCACACCTCATTTAAAGCGAGGACCTCTAACAACTGTTCCTCCAAAAGAAGGTCAGCCAGATATTTCACAAAGGGGATACCCTGGGCACATAAGAAGGTGAGCACAAGGATCAGAACCTTGATGAACACACGGGGGTAGAAGACAGGCTGAATGGTAGGGACACAAGCTGCAAATGCTGGGAAACTACAGCAAAGCAAAAGAATTGCTCATGCACTAGAAAAATGGGGTTATGCAAATATGCATTCTTGATGTCCATACAAGTTAGTAATGCCCCATACACACGATCGGAATTTCCAATGGAAAAAGTCAGACTGTGTTTGCCCCATCGGAAATTCTGATGAATTCCATCGGAGTTTACATAGAGAACATGTTCTCTTTTCCGCCGATGGAATTCCGTCGGAATTCCGATGTGAATTTGGTCAGACAAAGGTCCGATCGTGTGTACGAAACATTGGACCTTGAGATCCACAATGGGGTGAATACTCCCTTTTGGTTTGGGTGCTGAGAAAAAGTTGGAATAAAATCCCTGTAATCTATTCTGTGTCAGGTGCCTGTGATAGTGAGCCCTTGTAGATCGCAAACTCAGGGGGTTCCCCAGGGTGCAGAGTCTAAACCTCAGCCTGCTTCTTTACCAAGGCCCCCGGTGGTTGGGATGGACGAACAGCAAACTGGAACCAGGTCGCGGCCCCCAGGTACGCCCAGCTAAGGATGCAGAGACCACTAACGTGTGCAGAGTACAGTGGCAAGAGACAGAAGGAAATCCTGGAAAAAATCCGAGATCAGGGAGGGAGGCAGGCAAGCACAGAGGATAGACGAAGATGGGGTCTGTACACAGGAAGTCATACACATAACGGTAAGGAGAACAGTAGTTCAGAGAACTGTTGGTCAGGAAATGCAGGCTGCACAGAGCACGTGTATATATAGGGAAGCAAACTGGGAGGTGGGCCAGGAAGGGATGGAAGGGAAAGGAAATATAAACCCACAGAATAGCAGGCAATGCCCATAGGTGAGCACAGGAGCTAAACAACACATGTGAGAGGAATTAGGCAGGAAAACTGCAGGCTAAATCGTGACATTCTGCATAGGAATTGAGGCAATAACTCCTTGATCCGTGTTGTCAATGCATTTCTAAGGTCTCAACAGAGCATATTTGGGAAAGTTCAGAGTCAGTGTATGGCAGCTTACAGTTGGCCTTTCAAAAATATACAACAAACTCAATTTGACTGATGCCCCGAAAAAAAGGAAATGTAGCTGGCAGTCTTAGTTGGTCTTAGAAACACAACAGGGATTAAGAAGCGTTTTACATCTGTCACTGGAGCAAGTGAAAATATGTTGGCTATTTTGGCAATGCTTTCCATGATTTAAATAGACAGAGGTTGTAAGGGAGGAGATGAAGATTAGTGGGCATGTGTGATGAATGAAAACTGAAAGACAAGTCATAATACAGGAGTGTTTTTCTTGTCAGATATCATGTGACACAGCTCTACATGCTGGAAAGTACAAACTATTATTCAAATCTTTAAAGCGGTGGTTCACCCTGCTGAACAACATTTCAGCATAAAATCCGGCATAGTAGCGCGAGCTACACTATGCCGGTCTTACATTTTTTAACCCCGTACTCACTGTTTAATCGTACATAGACGATTCCGTCTGCCGCTGGGAATGGGCGTTCCTAGCAAGAGGGAGGGTGATTGACGGCCGACTCTGGCACGTCACGCTCCCCGAAGACAGCCGGAGTAGGTCTCGGCTCTTCACGGCGCCTGCGCACAGGCTATGCGCAGGCGCCGTGAAGAGCCAAGCCTATTTCGGCTATTTCCGGAGAAGCGTGACGCGCCAGAGCCGGCCGTCAATCACTTTCCGTCTGGATTGGAACGCCCATTCCCCGTGGGCAGACGGAATCGTCTAGGTCGGATTAAACAGTGAGTACGGGGATAAAAAATGTAAGACCGGCATACTGTAGCTCGCGCTACGATGCCGAATTTTATGATAGAATAAAAAAAAAAAAAAAATTATTCTAGGGTGAACCCCCGCTTTAAGGATTGGCATCAACACCTAAATGTGAAAAAGTACAATAATGGATTTTTTTATTATGCAAAAAAGATAGATTTTACTATTCCCAAAAACTGCAGCACATAGATGTGATCCAACCCCAAATGAAAAAAAAAATTGGATTTCTAACTGAAATGACTTTTTAGTAACAAAATATATGTGCTTTGTGGCATCAAATGGGCAAGTGTGAATAAGCCCTTACTTTATAATTTATTTCTTTTGACAACACCCCGCCCCCCCTCCCAGGCTTCCCCTATTTCTTATACTCCTACTGTAGACCTACTGTATATATCAACTGGCTACTTCCTTCCTCTGGCATGGTCAATCAGCCCATGGGGTGCTGCATCTTATTTATCTTTTTGGGCTGGCAGGTAACTACTACTGCATAAACATAGCTTTTCTCTATAGGTCCCTGCGGCCTGTGGGGCTTATGGAAAAATTACTACAGAACTGTTGAAGCTAACGTATTGATTTTGTGGGTAAAGTAGGCTGTTAGCTAATCAGAGGTCTGTAGTAGGGTTTATAAAAAGGGAAAGGGATAGGGTTGTCAAAATGTTTTTAAAAAGTAAGGTTGTTTTTGTCCCGGAGTTACTTCCAGGTATCGCGGCTCCGGCGCTGTGACTGGCATGCGGGCGGAGCATGACCTCCTTTAGAAACGGCACGATCGCCGCTCCTAAAGTGCGCCTGCGCTGTTGTCTACGGCACATGCGCCGTAGACATTGGCGCACGTCTCTATTGTAAATATCTCCTAAACCATGGAGGTTTAGGAGATATTTCAAGCACCTACAGGTAAGCCTTAATCTAGGTTTACCTGAAGATAAAAGTGGTTGTACAGGGTGTACAACCCCTTTAACCATGCATTTCAACCTAATTGTTCTCCTGAATCACAGACTGAGCTCCTGGGAATGTAGGATCTCCCCCTTTAATGACCCTTGGACCAGCGCTTTATACTTTCCCAGGAAAACTGTTGTGCAACATTAGCTCCCCAAGCTCTAACCACAAACCTTTGGATAGAAAAGTGAACTATATCATGCTCCTGGAAAAGCCTAACTTATACCTGTAGAGGTAGATCTCCAAATGTTTTGAAAATTTGGTGACGGTGGCTTAACATGCATGCACCTCCTAGGAACAGACTTTTCTGGGATCCTGTTTAATAGGATAGATAGACACATATGTTTAAATAAGTGCAGGGTTTTTAGTATTTGCATACCTTATTTCTTTCCTCCCCAATCTTTTCTTGGTGGACATTTTCACTAAGGGCAAATTCATTTATCTCCCTTTACTTCCTGGAACTCTGGGTCTGCCTTCTGATATATCTTACAGTGTTTATCAGCTGAGGGGGAGAGCTCTAGTCAAGTAGTCTTCCTGGGATGTAGCTGTGAGACAAGGGTTACATCACCAATGCCTTACTCAACCAGGTAGTGGAAAAAGGGAATTTTGACTTACCTGTAAATTCAGTACAGGACTCAGGATTTTTATTCATAGATCATAGGTTTTATGCCAGCTACCTTCTAGTGACTGGAAGCTGGCAAAGAGCTTGGTTGAACCTTCCTAGTTCAAACTCATATTAACCCACCCACTCCATGAGACTCTAGTTTTTTCCAAGCAATAAGGAATGACCACAGGAAACAGAAGGGAGGGCCCTGTGTCCTGTACTGTACAAAATAAGGAATTTTAGTATATGTCAAAATTCTCTTTGTCTTACTCATACAGTACATGATTTGTATTCATAGACCAGGAGTTGTCTCCAATTAAAAAAACTGACAAGTGTGCAACAGCATAGTAACCAGACAATGGTAGCCAATAGGCTAACAAAACAGCTTGAACCTAGGTTCACACTGCTGCGAATTCAAAATTGCGGTAAAATGCGCGATTTTACCGCGATTTCAGTCGCAATTTTATGTAAATCGCGGCCCGAAATCGCAAAAAGTAGTACAGGAACTACTTTTTGAAATCGCAGATGCGGTGTCGCACTGATTAGGACAGTGCCATTGCCGACAATTGCCGCCGATTTGAGATGCGATTTGACGTGTCAAATCGCATCTCAAATCGTTCCAAATCGTACCCAGTGTGAACCAGGGCTTAAGCACCAACTGTGAAAAAAAAAAGTAAGGTAATGTGTTTTAAAATGTGTTTCAAGCAGTTAAAGAATGTGTATCTTTAACCGCTTGCCGACAGGCTCACGCCGATATACGTCGGCAGAATAGCACACCAAAAATATGTAGAAGAATACATAACGGCCTAAACTGAGGTAGAAATTTGTTTTGTTTTTTTATATATTTTTTGGGGATATTTATTATAGCAGAAAGTAAAAAACTGCTGGTATTTTTTTGTTTATAGCGCAAAAAATAAAAACCGCAGAGGTGATCAAATTCCACCAAAAGAAATCTCTAATTGTGGGAAAAAAGGGACGTCAAATTTTTTTGGGTACACCATCACAGGACCACGCAATTGTCAGTAAAAGCGACACAGTGCGAAATTGTAAAAAGTGCTCTGGTCAGGAAGGTGGTAAAATCTTCTGGGGCTGAAGTGGTTAAACAAATACATACAGTTTCAAATTTTGTTAAGTTATCCAGCCTGGTATGCAAGCTGGCCATGAGCCCCTACCTCATCTAGGAAAATGTAATCCTATCCCACCCACGATAGCTGTACAACATTACATAGATGTTTATATTCTTGTGTACAATTTTGAGTTGTTTTTTAAAGGAGTTGTAAAGGTTCGTTTTTTATTTTCTAAATAGGTTCTTTTAAGTTAGTGCATTGTTGTTTCACTTAGCTTTCCTTTAATTTCCCTTCTAAATGTATTTTTTTCTTTGTTTTCTGTGTCTGAATTTCTCACTTCCTGTTCCTCCTCAGTAAAGTGTTCATGATGGTGGAAAGCTTACTGAGGAGAAACAGAAAGTGAGAAATTCAGACAAAGAAAAAAAACATTTAGAAGGGAAATCGAAGGAAAAGGTAAGTGAACCAACAATGCACTAGCTTAAAGGAACCAATTTAGAAAATAAAAGACGAACCTTTACAACCCCTTTAGGCCCCGTACACACGACCGGATCTATCCACTGGTATTGATCCGCGGATCAGTTCCAGCAGATAGATCCGGTCGTGTGTACGTCCGAGCTGACATTTTCAGGCGGATAAAAATCCAGCCGACAGATTCCCAGCGGATAAAAATTTCTTAGCATGCTAAGAAATCTATCCGCTGGAATCCAGTCCAGCGGACTGATCCGATCGTCTGTACAGACTCACCGGATCAGTCCGTTCGCTCCCATCCCTCGCATGCGTCGTAATGATTCGACGCATGCGTGGAAGTATTTATCTTCCAGGGTCGCGCACGTCGCCGTGTCATCGTCGCGGCGACGGCGCGGCCACGTCACCGCGGATGTATTCCGCGGGGATTTCGATCTGATGGTGTGTACAGCCATCAGATCCAAATCCGCCAGAGGATTTATCCGCTGGAAACGGTCCGGCGGACTGTTTCCAGCGGATATCCTCTCGTCTGTACGAGGCCTTAAGGGTATATGGAAATTGGTATTTGTGTTGCTGTTGAATACCTTTTCAAGGCACTGTATGGGCATCATTGTGCTCAGATGCCATTCATTTTCAATGCCACCCCAATGCACTAAGGCAAATGTAATGTATTATATGGCTTCTTAACATTCACAAGATTTGGTAGCTGCATTAGTTTTAGTACATGTAGCTAGGTTAGGTGCTGGGTCTCTCCAGGCCTAATGCTGACCTCCAGATTTAGGGACAGCTGACATCCTTCTATGTAGCGTGGGTTAGGAGGCATGGTGGGTGCAATTCAAGGTAGATTAATGGTCACCAGACACTTCTTGAATGCAAAGAGATATATTGTCCCTTAAATAGAACTGTGGAAGAGAGCAGGACACCATTTAGCAGTTGCAATGTTAATTGGCAGACTCCGTAATCTCTACAGGTAGACAGCCATGCAGGGAAAGGCAACCAGAAAGACACCACATCTGCATGAGTAGGATCACTGTATCCTATGGCAACAGTCTTGTAACAGTTTCTAACACAACTTGTAACAAACTTCTTTACTTCCCCTACAATCTGCTCTTGTAGATCTTCACTCAAGTGAGCTCCCAGTCTCTCTCAGGCCTCGTACACACGACAGAGAAACTCGACGTGCCAAGCCCGTCGAGTTCCTCGACGAGTTCCTTGTTGAACTTGTCGAGAAGCTCGGCAGGCTTGCTTTGCGTACACACGTAACATACCAAAATCTGGTCGTTCTCCGGCGCGATGACGCTCACGACGTATGACGCGACTATAAAGGGGAGGTTTGATTTTGTTGGCGCCACCCTTGGGGCTCCTTTTGCTGATTCCGTGTTTACGCGTGTTAGTAAAAGTTTGGTGAGTGACGATTCGTGCTTTTCAGTCTTTGTGCTTTCAGATTGATCTCTGCCGTTCAGTTTGTACTTGTGTGGGTCGTATCTAGGCAATCGAGACGTGCGGTCAGGTCGTATTGTTTTACATTGCGGTCCTGTCCCCGCGTTTTTCATTGTCAGGGTCGTTCTTCATAGGTCTTGCTGTTCTTCACTGCGGTCTGTTTAGTGCAATTCTGATTTGTCGTTCGTAACTAGCCTTGTAGCCATGTTGCAGGCACCTAGTCGTCGCCGACTTCGTGCTAAGCATCTTCTGTCTATAGGTCTGTTTGTTTATGACCTAGACAATGAGGAGTTCATGAACAGGAGGAGGACACGTTCATGGACCAAGAATTGGTTGCTCCGTAGGAACCAATTCTCTCACATGCCTTTGCTGCGGGAGCTTCAGGAAAATAATCCTGTTGATTACAGGAATTTCCTGAGGATGTCTGATCCCGTCTTTCAGCACCTGTTGGCTTTGGTGTCCCCCTATATTACCAGGCAGGACACCGTTATGCGGGAAGCCATCAGTGCTGAGCAGAGGCTAGTTGCCACCCTCCGTTATCTGGCAACTGGGAGAAGCCTTCAGGACTTAAAGTTCTCCACGGGCATCTCCCCCCAGGCTCTGGGCCTCATCATTCCTGACACCTGCTCTGCCATCATCCAGGTTCTGCAGGAGGAATATATGAGGGTAAGTTTTCTCCTTTAATATCACATTTTATGTCTATAATGTATGCTAATGTCTTGTAGTTATCTCCTCCTTCCCTAATTACCATGTCTGGAATATGCTGTGAATGTCCCCTTTGCCCCCATGCATGATGTAAACTTTGATGCCCCTTTTTTGGCCTACATGCATATTTCCCATCACTTACCTCCCCAGCATGCTATCCTGGGCCCCAACCTACCTAGTCTAGTCACTTCCCAATGTATTGTGTTATATCCATTGTAATGTCCCCCCCCTCCCCTCCAAAATGTGTTGTAAAGTCTATGTTCACCAATATTTAATTTTTTTTTATTTAAATTTTAGGACTCCCAAACTCATCTAGCCCTCCCCTCCAAAATGTGTTGTAAAGTCTATGTTCACCAATATTTTTTTTTTTTTATTTAAATTTTAGGACTCCCAAACTCATCTAGCCCTCCCCTCCAAAATGTGTTGTAAAGTCTATGTTCACCAATATTTTTTTTTTTTTTATTTTAATTTTAGGACTCCCAAACTCATCTAGCCCTCCCCTCCAAAATGTGTTGTAAAGTCTATGTTCACCAATATTTTTTTTTTTTTTATTAAAATTTTAGGACTCCCAAACTCATCTAGCCCTCCCCTCCAAAATGTGTTGTAAAGTCTATGTTCACCAATATTTTTTTTTTTTTTATTTAAATTTTAGGACTCCCAAACTCATCTAGCCCTCCCCTCCAAAATGTGTTGTAAAGTCTATGTTCACCAATAATCAAAATTAATTTTTTTTAGTACTCCCAAACTCATCTAGCCCTCCCCCAAACTTGGGCATTGGCCCGTCAGAGGGGGTGTTTAATGTGTTAATTGTCTAAATATATTTAGATATAATATGCTAGTTCCCAGAAATGTTATAATGCTTATAATGTCTTTGTATAATCTGCTTGCAAGGTTATGTGGCTAATTTTTTCTTTTTTTCTTCCCCAGCTTCCGTCCACACCACAGGAGTGGCAGTCTGTGGCTTTGGACTTCCAGACCCGATGGAACTTCCCCAACTGCGGGGGAGCCATCGACGGGAAGCACGTCCGCATCGTGCCTCCACCCCGTTCAGGATCCCAGTTCTTTAATTATAAGGGGTTCAACAGTATTGTGCTGATGGCGGTGGTGTCAGCACAGTATGAATTCCTTTTTGTGGATGTCGGGATGAATGGACGGGTATCGGATGGGGGAGCCTTCAGGCAGACGGAGTTCGCGCTTCGCCTTCAGGATGATGATCTGTCATTGCCACCGGATGACCAGAATGTAGAAGGCCTGCCATTTGTTTTCCTGGCTGATGAAGCGTTTGCCCTGGGACCCCATCTTATGAGGCCATTCCCTCAGCGCACCCTCACCCCAGAGAGGAGTGTCTTTAATTTCCGGCTGGGCCGAGCACGTAGAGTGGTTGAGAACGCTTTCGGCATCATGGCCAGCCGGTTCCGCCTTTTCCTCACCTCTCTCCACATGGCGGAATATAAGTGGAATACTATTATTTTTGCCTGCTGCATTCTCCACAATTTTTTGCGGAGACAATCTCCAAATTATATGGCCCTGGTTGGGCCCGAGGCACAACATTTGACCCCTGCAGAAACTTTGGCGGGCCTTGAAGCTGGCCACACAGGACTGCCCCCCCAGAGTGCCCGTGAAGTCCGGGACAAATACATGGACTATTTCATGGGTAGGGGGGCAATACCATCTCAATCAAATTTGCCATAATTGTAGCTTTCAAAAAAATAAATCATAATCTTTTTTCTAAACTTGTTATGTCTTGCTTGTGTTGTTTGGAGTTCTTTACTAAGTGTAACTAAGTGTATTTTCATGATCAACTAGCAAACATTTCCCAGGTGACCCCCAAACCAAACACCTAGAAAATTTTACGTATTTTATGAAAAACACCACACACTTTTTTGAGGTTCAAAAGCTCTTTATTTTCTTAATTTATTTATTTTTATTTTTTCATAAATACCCTACAAAAATTTTTGGTATATTTTCTCATACAATATACAATCATTTTTTTATTTTTTTTGGTCATTTTTCTCATACAATATACAATCATTTTTGTATTTTTGTGGGTGATTTTTCTCATACAATATACAATCATTTTTGTATTTTTTTTGGTCATTTTTCTCATACAATATACAATCATTTTTGTATTTTTGTGGGTGATTTTTCTCATACAATATACAATCATTTTTGTATTTTTTTTGGTCATTTTTCTCATACAATATACAATCATTTTTGTATTTTTGTGGGTGATTTTTCTCATACAATATACAATCATTTTTGTAATTTTTTTGGTTTTTTTTTCTCATACAATATACAATCATTTTTGTAATTTTTTTGGTCATTTTTCTCATACAATATACAATCATTTTTGTATTTTTTTTGGTCATTTTTCTCATACAATATACAATCATTTTTGTATTTTTGTGGGTGATTTTTCTCATACAATATACAATCATTTTTGTAATTTTTTTGGTTTTTTTTTCTCATACAATATACAATCATTTTTGTAATTTTTTTTGTTTTTTTTTCTTAATAAACATTAAAATCTGGTTATATTATTTTTTTTTTTTTTTTTATTAAATAAAGTATAAAATCTGGTTTTATTATTTTTTTGGTTTTTTTTTTATTAAGTAAACATCAAAATCTGGTTATATTATTTTATTTTTTTTTTTTTTTATTAAATAAACATCAAAATCTGGTTATATTATTATTTTTTTTTTTTTTTATTAAATAAACATCAAAATCTGGTTATATTATTATTTTTTTTTTTTTTTTATTAAATAAAGTCTAAAATCTTGTTTTATTATTTTTTTTTTTTTTTTTTTATTAAATAAACATCAAAATCTGGTTTTATTATTTTTTTTTTTTTTTTTTTATTAAATAAAGTCTAAAATCTTGTTTTATTATTTTTTTGGTTTTTTTTTTATTAAATAAACATCAAAATCTGGTATTTAAAATTTTTTTGGGTATTTTTTCTAGATTCAGACTCTCCCCAAAACATCCAATAAATTTTTTAATTTAGTTTCCACCCTCCTTGCTCTTTCATTATTTTTTCTGTTGGCCAAATGTATCTCCTCCACCTCTTCTCTGCAGGCCCATATTTCCGAGATCAGCATCTGTTTTGTATGCCTGTCCAAGCCACCACCTGATCCTGAAATGTGGGACAAAACAATTTTTTGAAATTAGGCAGGCCTACATCTACATTACCTGAAGCTGGGTTAGTTATATGTTACTTTACCTGATGTGGTGGCAGGCTGCGCATCATCACCATCCCTCGGGGGTGTGGCTTGCTGGACTTCTTGCTCCCGTGTTGAAGCTTCATGACGCCCTACGAGAATGAAGAAAATGGAAACAGGATTTTTAGAGCTTATAGGCCTGAAAGAGGAATATGATTCACTTTATAAAATTTCTGGGACTATTGATGTTTAGAAAAACCCCTCAGGGCAAAACACAGGATTGAAGGCATTCACAAAGATCCTGACAAATCTTGTAGCTTTGCTCTACTTTTAAACATGTAAGCCAACAAAGTATACACTGGATCACCTCAGCTCTGTGTGAAGCCCAAAATGGGTTATTAAAGGGGACAACAATTATGCAAATGAGTCCACATGTGTCACCGACTGCTGAGCAGACTCTCCTTTTACTGTATATTTAATTATTAAAAAAAGATTTGTGGTTTTAATAGCACATCTACATAATTTTCACGATTGATCTCACCACAATTTTCAACAAATGTCATAATTTGTAGGATTTAAAACACAATATTTAGTCGTTCCGAATGGACGTCCAGTTTGACGACAAATTATTGTGCCTAAAAAAATATTACAGTACAACCTGAAATAAAAAACACATGGCGCGGAACAAATCTTACAAAATATATAACAAACTTACTTCTTCTAATCACTCTCCTGATCCTCTTCATTTGTTCCGGCTCACGTTTCTTAAGGTCACACCACCTTTTCCTGATCTGCTCCTTGGACCTTTTCACTCCAAATTTGCGATGGAGACTCCTCCTCACCTTCTCCATTATTGCGGCCTTGACCTTGTTCGGGTACTTATATGGCCCATGCCTCCCATCGTAGTCCTCTGCTTTGAGGATGAGGACCATCTCCACCATTTCCTCAAAGGTCATGTTGGAGGCCTTACAACTGATTCGCCGTGCTGCCATATTCTCCAACATGTGCTTCCAACAAAAAAAAGATGGAAAAGGGGCGGGGAAAATACGATACTATGAACGTCAGGGGCGGGGAGACGTGCGTAAAGTCCCACATGCGCGTGTATAAAGGGCTACCACGTGAGTAAAAGGGGCGTTCACAGTTTGTGGAAGACGGCGGAGATAACGATCGGGTCAAAGACCGGTATGTAACTACATTTTACATGTTTTTCTTGATTGAATGATTTTGTGGCCTACATCTTAGGTTCAGAAATTACAACATAGCCAGTTTGAAATTTGAAGGTAATGGTCCGCTATAGTGCCGTCGTACGTAAACAACGCTTTGATTATGCATTTTGATCCAACTACTGTTGTGTGGGCAATCTCGGTTCTCATCAGGATGTCTTCTAAAAACAAGTCGGTTTAAACATGATGCAAATGGTCGCTTTTATGTCTTGACCAAACTATATCGGAGTGCTTTTATCTAACTAACGTTTCATACACAAATGAGGATGAGATCTGGCTTATTAGTTCGACACAACTGGTCATCTGTTTCCTAGGAACTGACCCAACATGATCTGCTGCCAATTCCACCTTGTCGTTTTTGCGACGGAAGATAAGGGGCGGGGGGGAAACATCAATTTTTTTTAAGCATGGGCGGATGTCGTGTGCGGAGTGTATATAAGGCTCGAACACATGTAGCGTCCATACGACCGGGTTGCGTAAGAAAGACGTTTGAACGACAAGCGTGTAGGTATGCTTCGAACTTGGGACAGCAGTGGCATATTCAGGAAAGACAGACATTTAAAGGAGCACTAAGCCAAAATTGTTTGGGGCAGAAATAACTAACTTTACATTATATCAGTCTTGATTTCATGTCCTCATTGTCCCTTTTTGCTTTTAAGCAGCTGTAATCATTTGCATAAATCATCACTTCCTGGTTCTGCTCCCTCTCAAATTTATCAGGGGAGCTTGTCACTGTGGTCTAAGCTGTGTGTTTAAAAATCAACCAAAACAATGCTAATAATTTTTGAAATTAAAATATGCCCTGCTTTTATTTTTTTTGGGTTCTGTGTGTCTCTTTACTTCACAGAAACAATAACTAAATTTAAAACCAAAAGTGAAACTAGAGGCACATTATATGTATGCACTTGTATGTCTCTAGACACTGTAAACAGTAATTTACTCCTAAAATATAGTTATCCATTAGTGACCCTTTAAGGGCTAGCTTGTGAGAAAGAGTAATTGACTTTCTAGATTGTGTAGTGACATTATTTTTTTATCCTTGGTTTTGGACAGGAAAAGATGAATCTCTTTAACCGACCCGACTTCTTGGAGATCTTCATTGATAGGTGGCAAGAACTTCCTGTTCTGTGGGCCACCAAAGACCCCATCTCTAGAAATAGAGAATTGCGCAAAACTGCACTGGAGAGCCTGCTCCCACTTGTGCGGAGACAGGTGGGGTTTGATGTGACAACTGAACAGTTGGAGGTCAAAATTGGGACCTTGAGAGGCACCTACAGGAAGGCACGCAACAAGGTCTTGGCTTCGATGAGGTCTGGAGCTGGAGCAGGGCGGGTATTTAAACCCAAGTTGTGGTACTACAGCAAACTGAGCTTCCTGGATGAACACCTGGAGGTTAGGGAGTCACTTTCTAGCCTTCGCCCCAGAAGCCACAGAAGCTCCAGCCTTCCCTCCAGCCAACCTGCTGCTCCCTCTGCAGAAGAACCCTCTGAGCAGCCTTCCATCCTGGATGAAGATCCAGATTTGCCCAGCTGGAGCCAGGTATATAGTACTTTCAATGTGCAAATATGTGGTGTTCAAATGTTGTTAAAGAGATGTAAATGAAGATATTAAAGGTAAATAAAAATTAAATCTAAAAGTGTTATTCCTAAAATTTGTCAGTATTGGCCATGAATTTTTGTGGTGTGATTGACCATAAAACATGGGTCAGAATGATTGGCTTAGCTAAGTCGTGACCAAAAAAAATGCTACAGTCAGGAGCTTAAATAAATAAAACAAAAATTTTAAAAAATAGTAAAACTTTACTTTTTTTCCATACACAGGACGAGACCAGGCAGCAGGAGGATCAGGAAAATGCCAGGCAGGAGGAGGACAGGGTGAGTGGCTTGGAGGAGGCTGCAGGCCCAAGTATCTTGGACGTGTTGGCAGGCCCAAGTATCAGTAACGTGGTGGCAGGCCCAAGTGGAGCGGATGAGGTGGCAGGCCCAAGTGGGTTGCACGAGGTTGCTGGGCCAAGCACGAGATGCCAGGTGTCTCCTCTTCGTCTGCGTCCGAGAAGGCAGGTGAGGGATACAAGGGTGCGTGACGCCTCACTAGCCCTCATTCGGGATGCCCATGCAACCCTGCAACAGCCTCCCACTGCTCAGGAGGGATTTGTCACAGTGGTTTTGGCAAAAATGTCAGAAATGACATTAGACCAACGCCTCCTCTTTGAGGGCCTCCTCATCACCCTGGCAAATCAGGGGGTGAGGGGTCTTCTCACAGAGGACACTGTGATTTGCCGCCATCCCCATCCTCACACACCACATAACTCCCAAGCTCCCCCACCTTCTTCTTCTTCTCATGCTCCTTCTCAAGCTCCCCCACCTTCTTCTTCTTCTTCTTTTTCTCATGCTCCTTCTCAAGCTCCCCCACCTTCTTCTTCTTCTCATGCTCCTTCTCAAGCTCCCCCACCTTCTTCTTCTTCTTCTCCTGCTCCTTCTCAAGCTCCCCCACCTTCTTCTTCTTCTTCTCCTGCTCCATCTGAACATTCTTCTTCCTCTTCTTCTCCTGCTCCATCTGAACATTCTTCTTCCTCTTCTTCTCCTGCTCCATCTGAACATTCTGCTTCCTCTTCTTCTTCTACTACTCCTCCTCCTTCTACTGCTCCTCCTCCTTCTACTGCTCCTCCTCCTTCTACTGCTCCTCCTCCTTCTACTCCTCCTCCTTCTACTCCTCCTCCTTCTACTGCTCCTCCTCCTTCTACTCCTCCTCCTTCTACTGCTCCTCCTCCTTCTACTCCTCCTCCTTCTACTGCTCCTCCTTCTACTCCTCCTTCTACTGCTCCTCCTCCTTCTACTCCTCCTCCTTCTACTGCTCCTCCTCCTTCTACTCCTCCTTCTACTGCTCCTCCTCCTCCTCCACCTCCTCCTCCACCACCGTCGGCTACTCATCCTCCACCACCTTCGTCTACTCCTCCTCCTGGCATGAGTACTACCCCTGTGGCACCACCTCCAGCCAGGCATAAGAGGAAGGCTGCTGAGAAGGCTGCAGAGAAGGTGAAAGAGCAGGCTGCAGGGAAGCCACCAAGGAAGGCCTTGAAGAAATCAAGAAAGTGACTCCCTTACTTCCATGTGGTGTACCAGAGTTCAGGCTGCTGTAGTACCACAACCTGGTGACATCTGCCTGCCCTGCTCCAGTTTCTGACCTCGGGGAGTCCAAGACCTTGATGCGTGACTTCCTGAATGAACCTCTCAAGTCCCCATTTTGGCCTCCAACTGATCACCAGTCACATCAGGCCACACCTGGCTGTGCACAAATGGCAGCAAGCTCTCCAGTGCTGACTTTTGCATATCAAATTTTTTTTTATTACCAAAATAAATGGTACATTTTTTTTTTACAGTTCATACTTGTCCTTGTATTTTTTTACATTTCAATTTTGCAAGTGAGAAGGCAGGTTCTTATTTTGTAAAAATTGGATATAAGGTGTAATTTGAAAGGGACACATGAGATAAGACAAAGCAATAAGGTTTCTATGGGGGGAACTTGACATTACAAAAAATAAAAGGATTAGCATTTTTTAAAAATTTTAAAATAAGGTGATTAAAAGCAGGATTTAAAACACACGACCAAAATAAGGTGACAATAAAAAAAAAAAAAAATATTGAGTCCAGTAAGAAAAAGGTTCCACCTAATTTTAAGGAACTCTGTGTGAATATCGTAAAAAAAAAATTAGTATATTGCAGTTTTGTGCCCTTAGGAAAAATTGTGTAAAGCGCTGCAAATAAACGATTAAATAATGTTGGAAGCGACACGAATGTGCTATCTCCAATCCAAACGCTAGTTTTACCTATGTTGGTCTCCAGTGTCTAAGTTTTTGACAAGTTTCTTAGCATACACACGACCGAGTTTCTCGTTTAAAAAACAGCCCGATGAAGAACTCGTCGAGCCAAAATCCACTGCCATCGAGAAAATAGAGAACCTGCTCTCTATTTGCTCGACGAGTTCCTCGGCGGCTCCATCGGGCCAAAAATGTACACACGACCGAGTTTCTCGACAGAATCCGGCTCTTCACCGAGATTCTCGACGAATTCTGCCGAGAAACTCTGTCGTGTGTACGAGGCCATACCAGACTTGCTGATCCACTGCCACTGGATCCCCTTAGCTCTTCCAATCTTCTCACACAGCATCTTCCTCAAGCATCACCCCTGCAACCCTGCTGGGTCCCTAGCTTGGCACTCACAGATACTTCTCAAGCGTGGACCCTGGTAACATTTGACTGAGACAGCTGTGGGAGCCCAGTGAGCCAATGAGGAGAAAACGGGGGGCGCGGCAGAGGGGGAGGAGCCAGGAGCACCGGCGGGGGATCTGAAAAGAAAAGGATCGGTGCTGCTCTGTACAAAACCACTGCACAGAGCAGATAACTATACCATGTTTGTTAGTTGTTTTTTAAAAGCTTTAGAACCACTTTAATAAATAAAACTGTGTGTAGTACCAATCACTCACTGTGTTCATTCAGAAAAGGAAGGGGCCAGTAAATTACATAGTTACTGACCCCTTCCCCAGCTCTCCATCCTGAACACCCCCCAGTGCCCGCAGCAGCTGGCGGTAATGGTAGGCTGGTAGCGCTGGAGAGAGCACAGCATCAGGGGTTTAAAAATATAAAAGCAAGTTACTCATTAGGGGGAGAACCCCTGGGGGATTCCAGGATAGAGAAGAATCTATGGGTCCTAGTAGAAGACAGACTGAGCAATAGCATGCAGTGTCAAGCTGTAGCAAGCAAAGCCAGCAAAATATTAAATTCAGTGGCGGAACTACCGCCATAGCGACCCACGCGGGCGCTATGGGGCCCGCAGCCGAGAGGGGCCCGGTGAGGATCTGTGTTGCTAACCGTCCGTTTTTTTTTTTGTTAATTTTTTTTTTTTTGTCTACGAACAGTCCGGTACAGGGGCGGACTGATCAGTCGGGCAGAAACCGAGGACCCCAGAGTCAGGGAGGCCCCATGAGCTGCTCAGTCTGCCCCTGGATGTGCCCACAGTTTATTATGCAAAATTAGGAACGTTTGTGCACCGCAGAGGTAGTGAGTGATGTCAACCCTGCCTGCAGATGATGAGGCTGTATGAGAGGACTAGGTGCTGGCCAGGATTACAGAGCGATCATGGAGCCATGAGGATTATTGCAATGACAGGCGCTCTGGCCACCTATCCTCCTAGGGAATTCAGCAGAGGGGCGGAGCCACAGTATACATCCATGCCGCGGGGGAAAGCCAGTGAGAGAGCTGGAGGCTGGAGAGGGAAGACACAGTGGAGTCTTGTTGTGTGTGGCAGCAGGTCAGTGTGTAATCACAGCATGTCTGTGATCATCAGCCAGGCTAAGTGTTCCTTCTTCCCCAGTGCCCATCTACCAGGAGCTATTCCCTGACACACAGATATCTGTACACTGAGTGTCCAAGTGTACAGATATATCAGTGTTGTATACAAGGAATAGCTCTCAATATACAGATATCAGTGTCAGGGAAAACACTCAGTGTATAGATGTCAGTGTAACACATAAGGAATAGCACCAAGTGCTATTCCTTATGTATAACTGACATCTATACACTGAGTGTTTTCCCTGACACTGATATCTGTATATTGAGAGCTATTCCTTGTATACAACACTGATATATCTGTACACTTCGACAAAAAGAACCATCAGTGGGAAGAATGTCCCTTACATTAGTGGTCAGCAGAAAGAATGTTCCCTACATTGGTGGTCCCCAGAAAGAATGTTTCTTACATTGGTGGTCTGTGCGAATAATGTTCCCTACATTGGTGGTCCCCAGAAAGAATGTTCCTTACATTGGTGGTCCCCAGAAAAAATAGTCCCTTGCATTGGTGGTCTGTGCGAATAATGTTCCTTACGTTGGTGGTCACCAGAAAGAATGTTCCTTACATTGGTGGTCTGTGCGAATAATGTTCCTTACATTGGTGGTCAGCAGAAAGAATGCTCCTTACATTGGTGGTCTGTGCGAATAATGTTCCTTACGTTGGTGGTCACCAGAAAGAATATTCCTTGCATTGGTTGTCAGCAGAAATAATGTTCCTTGCATTGGTGGTCACCAGAAAGAATGTTCCTTGTATTGGTGATCTGTGCGAATAATGTTCCTTACATAGGTGGTCAGCAGAAAGAATGCTCCTTACATTGGTGGTCTGTGCGAATAATGTTCCTTACATAGGTGGTCACCAATAGAATGTTCCTGCGGACCCTGATGTAAGTGGGAACTTTGATGTAAAGGGAATGCAGTGGACTCTGATATAAGGTGGTCTCTGGTCACCAGCGCCCCTCCCCCCACATCAGAGTTCCCCCTTAGATCATGATCTGCAGCGTTCCCCTTTACATAAGAGTTCCCTTTTACTGTAAGGGGGAATCCTGCAGACTCTGATGTAAGGGGGGAACCCAGTGCTGGTAGGGTTATAGTGACCTGACCTTCATGTAAATGGAGAAATATGTTTTTTGACTTTTGTTTAACTTAAACACATTGCTAATAGTACTAGCTACATGTTTATAGTTCAAACATTTTACTTGCACTGTTTAGCACTGAAAACAGTAATTTTAGGTAGTTTTTTGCAGTGCCAGTAAAAAATTGGTGTCGTTCGTAAATTTTGGCATCCTTGCCAGTAAATTTCACTTCAGGGGGTTGGCAACACTGGTGAGGATGAAGAATGTTATCTGGCTCCCAGCCCCGCGAGCCCGGCCGTGTCCCGAGCAGAGGCGTCGTTAGGCCCGGGCTAGGGGGGCTGGAGCCCCGAATGTGCCCCCGAAAAGCCCCAAGTCTCAAAAAGGGCACCATACACTATTTAGCCCCGAACGCCGAGTCACAGGTCCCGCCTTCTGGAGCCTGCAGAGAATATGATGTCAATCATACGCGTCGCCGGCTCCAGAAGGCGGGAGTTTCCAATCCCGCAGCCGCCGCCACATCACAACACTGAGATCCCCGCTCGGCGCTGAAGCGGGACTCAGGAGAGTTCAGATCAGGGCAGCGGAGGAGCGATCGGGCAAGTCTGAAATCTGCCACTGACTGCACCAATGAGGAGGGGGATGAGGATGACCGGAGGAGCCCGCTGCACTGGGGTGAGTGTTCATTACCTGACCTGAGCTGTTGTTCAATGGCATTAGTTCATTTTTTTTGGAGGGGGGGGGCCCCATACAACATTTTGCTATGGGGCCCTGTGATTTCTAGTTACGCCCCTGATTAAATTGCATTAAAAAGGGAATTTACTGGCAGTTGGAGTGCCCTGTCATCACGCCTCAGGCCATGCTGGCAGTTGGAGTGCCCTGTCATCACTCCTCAGGCCATGCTGGCAGTTGGAGTGCCCTGTCATCACTCCTCAGGCCATGCTGGCAGTTGGAGTGCCCTGTCATCATGCCTCAGGCCATGCTGGCAGTTGGAGTGCCCTGTCATCACGCCTCAGGCCATGCTGGCAGTTGGAGTGCCCTGTCATCACTCCTCAGGCCATGCTGGCAGTTGGAGTGCCCTGTCATCACTCCTCAGGCCATGCTGGCAGTTGGAGTGCCCTGTCATCACTCCTCAGGCCATGCTGGCAGTTGGAGTGCCCTGTCATCACTCCCCAGGCCATGCTGGCAGTTGGAGTGCCCTGTCATCACGCCTCAGGCCATGCTGGCAGTTGGAGTGCCCTGTCATCACTCCTCAGGCCATGCTGGCAGTTGGAGTGCCCTGTCATCACTCCTCAGGCCATGCTGGCAGTTGGAGTGCCCTGTCATCACTCCCTAGGCCATGCTGGCAGTTGGAGTGCCCTGTCATCACTCCTCAGGCCATGCTGGCAGTTGGAGTGCCCTGTCATCACTCCTCAGGCCATGCTGGCAGTTGGAGTGCCCTGTCATCACTCCCTAGGCCATGCTGGCAGTTGGAGTGCCCTGTCATCACTCCCCAGGCCATGCTGGCAGTTGGAGTGCCCTGTCATCACTCCCCAGGCTATGCTGGCAGTTGGAGTGCCCTGTCATCACTCCTCAGGCCATGCTGGCAGTTGGAGTGCCCTGTCATCACTCCCCAGGCCATGCTGGCAGTTGGAGTGCCCTGTCATCACGCCTCAGGCCATGCTGGCAGTTGGAGTGCCCTGTCATCACTCCCCAGGCCATGCTGGCAGTTGGAGTGCCCTGTCATCACGCCTCAGGCCATGCTGGCAGTTGGAGTGCCCTGTCATCACTCCTCAGGCCATGCTGGCAGTTGGAGTGCCCTGTCATCACTCCTCAGGCCATGCTGGCAGTTGGAGTGCCCTGTCATCACTCCTCAGGCCATGCTGGCAGTTGGAGTGCCCTGTCATCCCTCCTCAGGCCATGCTGGCAGTTGGAGTGCCCTGTCATCACTCCTCAGGCCATGCTGGCAGTTGGAGTGCCCTGTCATCACTCCCTAGGCCATGCTGGCAGTTGGAGTGCCCTGTCATCATGCCTCAGGCCATGCTGGCAGTTGGAGTGCCCTGTCATCATTTCCCAGGCCATGCTGGCAGTTGGAGTGCCCTGTCATCACTCCTCAGGCCATGCTGGCAGTTGGAGTGCCCTGTCATCACTCCTCAGGCCATGCTGGCAGTTGGAGTGCCCTGTCATCACTCCCTAGGCCATGCTGGCAGTTGGAGTGCCCTGTCATCACTCCTCAGGCCATGCTGGCAGTTGGAGTGCCCTGTCATCACTCCTCAGGCCATGCTGGCAGTTGGAGTGCCCTGTCATCACTCCCTAGGCCATGCTGGCAGTTGGAGTGCCCTGTCATCACTCCCTAGGCCATGCTGGCAGTTGGAGTGCCCTGTCATCACTCCCTAGGCCATGCTGGCAGTTGGAGTGCCCTGTCATCACGCCTCAGGCCATGCTGGCAGTTGGAGTGCCCTGTCATCACGCCTCAGGCCATGCTGGCAGTTGGAGTGCCCTGTCATCACGCCTCAGGTCATTCAATTTACTCCAGGGATAAAATGATAATAATTTCACTTTATTAAACTCTGGTTCGGCCGCGTCTAGAGTATTTCGACCAGTTCTGGTCACCAATCCTCAGAAAGGATGTGCTGTAGCTGGAGAGAGTCTAGAGAAGGGTAACTATATTAATATGGGGACTAAAGGAACTAAATTATGAGGAACGACTACAAGTGCTAAATTTATTCTGCCTGGAGAAGAGACACTTGAGAGGAGATATGATAGAAAAATATCTCAACAGTAATTCCAGCATAAGTATGCTGTTCCAGGGAGTGTAAGAAGACTTGGGGCCACACAATGAGACTGGAAGAGAAGCCTTAACCTTAAAGGGGTTGTAAAGGTACAATTTTTTTCCTAAATAGCTTCCTTTACCTTAGTGCAATCCTCCTTCACTTGCCTCATCCTTCGATTTTGCTTTTAAATGTCCTTATTTCTTCTGAGAAATCCTCACTTCCTGTTCTTCTTCTGTCTGTAACTCCACACAGTAATGCAAGGCTTTCCCCCTGGTGTGGAGTGTCGTGCTCGCCCCCTCCCTTGGACTACAGGAGTGTCAGGACGCCCACTAACACACAGCTCCTTTCTCTATCTGCAACGTAGAGAGCGTCCTGACTCTCCCGTAGTCCAAGAGAGTGGCGAGCACGACACTCCACACCAGGGAGAAAGCCTTGCATTACTGTGTGGAGTTACAGACAGAAGAACAAGAAGTGAGCATTTCTCAGAAGAAATAAAGACATTTAAAAGCAAAATCAAAGGATGAGGGAAGTGAAGGAGGACTGCACTAAGGTAAAGGAAGCTATTTAGGAAAATAAAATTGTACCTTTACAACCTCTTTAAGCTGCGTAGGGTATTTTTTCACTGTCTGGGCGATAAGGATGTGGAACTACCTTCCACAATTGGTGGTGTCGGCAGGAAGTCCATGGGTAGTTTTAAAAGACATGCATCTTAGCAAAAACAATATACAGGGATATGGGAAATTATTTTCTACATGCACACCTACCTACACAGGTTGAACTGGGTGGACTGTTGTCTTTATTCAACCTTACCAAATATGTAACTATGTAATGTGAGAATTATGGCTACTAGCAGAACACACATTGGGAACTAAGCAAGTTTGAGCAGCTATTAATTGCAATCAAATTTGATGTGAATTTTATAAATACATGCAGAAGTATTCTGTACAAAGTGTACCAAAAGAGCCACAAAAACATGCTCAGCATAAAGTTTGACAAGAATAAAAGCCAGTGCTTGGTCAAAGATGTGGAATACATGGGACATAATATAACTCCAGAGGGTGATAATAACAAATGACCACAGGGCTAAAAGGGACTAATGTGCTCATTAGGCATGACAAGGCACTTAGTAAAATATATTCCTCATGAACCATCCTTCACTGCATCATAGTATGCCCATAGTACAAGGAAGTCATGAATAGCTTTAATTTTAGAGCAAATCCATTTTTCTGACAGTGCAAAGTCTTTTAAAACATCTGAAAGTCCTCTAATTACCCGAAGAAACCTCTCACATAACCATTGCCAGGCTCAAGTCTTTATATGCAAAGCATGGTATTTCAATAGATATAAGTGCAATTTTCTGTAAGTGAAATACATGATTATAACCTTATTCCAGTCAAAATATGTTATTTTTTAGTTTTGGGTGGAATAGGGAAGAGTTTAAATTTATGTCCCTACGATGTCCATGCAAGTAATGGGTTGCCATTGTCACCAGAACAGGGGGGCACAGACAACAATAAGGACATAAGGGATTAATTGCTTACATGGCAGACAACAACAGAGCCATCACTGTCTCTTGCTGCAGTTTAGATACTGTAAGTACTATTGGCTGTAGATTGGATGTGTTTGTAATATAAGGTGACCAGATTTTAAAAATTAAATCCGGGGACTTTTTTTTTTTTTTTACTAGCAATGGCGGCAATCAGCGACTCTTTGCCTATTGCCGCCGCTGCCAGCCTCACAGCCTGTCAAATCTTACTCTCCAGGCCCCAGCAACTACTGGGTGGGGAGCGGAGGAAGAACACTCCGCCAGGGAAGGCAAGGAGATAATCAGGCAGGCGACTGGCCGGGACTTGAGCCAAGGCAGAAGAACCTGCGAGCGGAGCTGAATGGGCATGCACCCGAAGCTGAAGAAATATTCCCTCCACTCTGACCAGCAGATGATCATCAGAAAGGGTCACAGATAATGGAAAAAAATACACCCCCCCCTCCTACGCTAGTAGGAGCAGCGGAATTTTTTTTTTTATTATTCTGCACTGACTTTTTTTTAAATTGCCCCAGCCCCTGTTTAAATCCAATCTGGGGACAAAACCCGGAGACAGACTTGGTCCGGGGAAGGTGTCCTCAATCTGGGGACTGTCCCCGGAAACCAGGGATGTCTGGTTACCCTAGTGTAATAACCACAATCTAAAACATACAGAAGGCTTATTTGATAAGGCAATCTGCACAAATCTAACCAAACGTTAGTTTAAATAAAAAAAATAATTCAGATTTTCATGGTATATTGCACACCATATTATATACACTTGATAGAGGATAGGACCTTTTCAGTATACAGAAAAATTCCATTATCTCTTGAAAAATATACATGTAAATGAGGTCAGTTCACTTCACTGTAAACAATAAATAATTCATTTATTAATGTTTTAAAAATTGTTTCTGTGGTTAGAGCATTGAGAAGTACTTCAAGTACAGTATTGGTATGAAACAAGAGTTATGAAGCAAGGTATATAATACATTAGTATGAAGCACTGAGTGTAATAAAGAGGCATAAAATGCAATGCATAAGTATGAGGCAGTGTTTGTAATACAGAGGTAGAAGGCATTAGACCTCTTTCACACATGCGGACCGTATGTCCGCTTTTTCATCCATCCGTGTACGAATGAAAAAGGGACATACATTGATCCCTATGAGATAGCGGGTGTCAGTGTCCGCTGACATCCGATCTCATCAGTGTCCGCAATCTTCCGATTCTGCAGACGGAGGAAAATCCTATTTTTCTATCCGTCTGCAGAGCGGATCGGGTGAACACGGACAGACGGTCCATGTTCATCCGATCCCCCCATAGGGGAGAGCGGAGATCTGACAGGGCGATCCCTGTAGTGTGCAGAGACCGCCCTGTCATCCGCCGGGTCTGCGGGGATCAGCGGGGCGATCCCCGCTGAGTAAGTGGAGGTTCATGGGGCGGATCATCACGGATTCGTCCCGTGTAAATGGGCTCTTACAGTATTACAGAAGTATGAAACGATCTATGTAATAGACATGAGGAACTGTATTTAATACAGAGGTATAAACCACAGCATGAAAGGCCTTGTTTACATAGGCATAGCTAAGACAGTCCATAGATGGCTTTTTCCCCCATCAACACAGTGTTGAAAGGGGAATCTCTCCTGCAGAGTAATAGTCTTTTCCGGCGGGGGGGCTGGGGAAAGTCGCCCCCGCTGGGAGAAAACAGTGATTATCTCTAGCAGCTATAGCAGCTTATTGCTTATTGGAAGCAAATCCGACAGGCTGGTTGTACCCAAGTTCATTGATCAATCAACTTGGTACAATCAGTCTACCCATTACTGGTTTGAATCTCGGACAGTTTATGCTGTACCAGCCAAGATTTGAACTGTGTATGGCCAGCCTTAGTGTACAAGGGCTGTGTTTTCCCACGCAGGAGATACGCCCTTGCGTGCGCAGGCAGCCCCATTCATGTCTAGCCGTTACTAGCCATTACTCCTAATTTGACATTCATGTGGGTGCGGGCACACATTCCTAAATGCAGACAGTACTAGTTTGATGAAACGTACCTGTACAGATGTCAAATTGGAGCAGCGGCTGTGTCTGTGCAGCTTCTGTATACCATTAAATTTGAATAAGACCGCCTGCATGCAGATGCATGGAACACCTGTGCAGCCCATGCAGGCACACAAGGCCCTGTACACAGATGTACCGTATTTGCCGGCATATAAGACGTATAAGATGACCTTTTACGCTTAAAAATTTGGCTCAACAATCGGGGGTCGTCTTATACGCCGGATACAGACTGTGGGCGTCCATTTTTTAAAAGCTGCGCCTCCTCCTCGCGCTGTTCCGTGATGGGCTCAGTGATCCGCCTATCACGGACGTCGTCTCGTCCTCAGCCTCCGACGAGAGGACGTCTGTGATAGGCGGAACACTCAACACAGGCTCTGCTGGGAAACAGAGTGTATCACGGAACAGGATGTGGAGGAGGCACGGCTTTTAAAAAATGGACACCTGCAGTCTGACTCACTCTGCTAGGCAAAAACAGAATGAAGATCGGCGAATTGAGGTGAGTCAATGGCACAGTTAGGCAATAGCACAGTTAGGCAATGGCACAGTTAGGCCACGTACACACCACCGGATCTCCGCTGGAAACGATCCGCCGGATCAATCCGCTGGAGCCGATTCAAGCGGATAGATTTCTTAGCATGCTAAGAAATTTATATCCGCTTGAAATCGATCGGCCCGAGGAATCTCCGCGGATAAATATCCGCTAGGCCGTACAGACGACCGGATTTGTCCGCTGGAACTGATCCGCGGATCAATCCCAGCGGATAGATCCGGTCGTGTGTACAAGGCCTTAGGCAATGACACAGTGAGGCAATGGCACAGTGAGGCAATGGCACAGGTAGGCAATGGCACAGTGAGGTGAGGCAATGGCACAGTGAGGTGAGGCAATGGCACAGGGAGGGGTCGTCTTATACAGTGAGAATATCCCAAAACCAACATTTTAGCTGGAAAATTAGGGGGTCGTCTTGTACGCCCAGTCGTCTTATACACCGGCAAATACGGTATGTTTAAATATGCCCATGTAATGGGACCTAATAGAGAGGCACAAGGCTATGTATGGAAACAAGGGACAAAAGGAGTGAAGATGGCCATACAACATACAAAATGATTGTACAATTACTGTACAATTTCATTTAGCTTTAACAAATATATGTAATATGAGGATGAGCCAAAAGAATCCATGCAATAAGTATTTAATCAGACGGGCCCTTGAATTCCATAAAAAAACAAAACACTTTTTAGGATTTTGGAACCATCTGAAAAAGCAAATGCCCAATATACCAAATGTATAAAAATACAGAAAAATTCTGAAAATCAGTCAACAATAATATAAGTATTTTTTGATGTGGATAGCTTGGAAACAAGTATTAAGCTGGCCATAGACGGTTCAAGTCTGGGTCGGTTCAGTATTTAAACCATGTATGGGCTGGCTGAATATACCCAAGTTGATCGATCTATCAACTCGGGTATAACCAGTAGGGCTGAAACAACTAATCGATTAATCGACAACTAATCGATTATGAAATTAATCGATTACAATTTTCATAATCGATTAATCGGCCAGTAACATAATGGGGTTAAAAACTAAAATTAGCCCTTTATAGTACAAAAAAAGCAAATCGCTACTGTAAATATTACTTTCACTGTCCCACAGTAAAAAAATAAACCCCTTTATGCCGCGTACACACGGTCGTTTTTTGTCTTGGAAAAAAACGTTTTTTTATCATGAAAAAAAAAAACCTTTTTCAAACTTCATTTTTAAAAACAACGTTGCCCACACACCATCGTTTTTTGAAAATGCTCTTGCAGCGCGCGGTTACGTACAACACGTACGACGGCACTCTGTTCCATACAAGCTTGCGTCATAACTTGCTTCTGAGCATGCGCGGGTTTAAAAACGTTGTTTTAGCCCACACACGATCATTTTTTATGACACAAAAAACGACATTTTGAAAAACGACATAAAAAATTGAAGCATGTTCGAATTTTTTTTTTGTCGTTTTTTAGAAGGCAAAAAACGATGTGAAGCCCACACACGATCATTTTAAATGACGTTTTAAAAAACGTCATTTTATTTCATCACAAAAAACGACCGTGTGTACGCAGCATAACAGTAGCGATTATTTGCTCTTTTTGTACTTATTTTTGTTTTTTTAACCCCATTATGTTACTAAACATCTCAGGCCGGGGTCACACCTCTGTTTTTTGGTGCTTTTTGCAGAAACACACTACAGTTCATTTACATGTTTTCCTATGGGAAACGTTCACATCCATGATTTGTTTTCAGCTGCTGCGTATTTGGAAAGGGCAAGGACTTTTTAACCCAAAACGGTGCTATTTTGTTTTTTTTTGGTTCAATATACTTCAGTGGAGAAGCTGCAGAAAAGCAGGTAATGTGTTTTTGCGGCAAATTGTGTTTTGTAATCTGCCCAACAACAAATTGGCCCCAAAAAAAAAAATGCACATTTTTTTTAAGGCCATTATCCGATTAATCGATTAATCGAAACAATAATCGGCCAACTAATCGATTATGAAAATAATCGTTAGTTGCAGCCCTAATAACCAGCCTGACAAATTTTACATGCAATTATTGAAACTAATCTATAACTACTAGCAATAATCGGAGACAGCTTCCTCCGCCTCCCACTGGGAGAACACAATGGTTTGGCAGGAGCTATTCCTTCCTTCCTCTTGGTTTTAGGGAAGAAATTTGCTACATCTATGGCCAGCCTTTCGGCTTTTAAATAACTGTACAGTATTCAATCTACCATGCATTTTCAGTAACTGTAAATATTCGATTAGAATGTGTTCTGTATTCCATTCACTAAAGATAGCACACTTCTCATATACACTCATTACTTTAACCAAAAAAAAATTGCATATGCCTGAAGCTGGTCAGTCAGAATTTATTTCAGATTTCGTTTTTCAGTTCGACATACTGATCAAGAAAATAATATGTAAAAACAAATCTGACTTTTCATGTGCACAATGTTAAATGATTTTGGTATTATTTTAATGAGGTATAAAAAAAAAACAGACGAGGGGACAGTCCGCTGAAAACGGTCCGCCGGACCGTTTTCAGCAGACATGTCCCCTCGGAGATTTCTGTCTGATGGTTGTACACACCATCAGACAGAAATCCCCGCGTACACGATACGCTGGGACGTGGCCACGCCGTCGCCGCGACGATGACGCAGTGACGTGCGCGGCCCTGGAAGTTCAAAGCTTCCACGCATGCGTCGAATCACTTCGACGCATGCGAGGGATGGCAGCCGATTGGACATGTACGGTGAGTCTGTACAGACGACCGAACATGTCCGACGGACAGGCTTCCAGCGGACATGTTTCTTAGCATGCTAAGAAACATTTGTCCGCTCGAAAATGGTCGGGTGGACAAATGTCCGCTGGAAACCTGTCCGGTCGGCCGTACACACGACCGAAAATGTCTGCTGAAACTGGTCAGCGGACCAGTTTCAGCAGACATGTTCAGTCGTCTGTACGAGGCCTTAAAAAACGTGTGGTGTAATTTAGTTAATATGTAAAGTTAAAAAAAAGACAATTTACTATTAAATGGTAAATATAAATAACCAACTATATAGTTAGGGAGCAAAATCTCGAATCCACTCCAGACAATGGACAATGAAGCAATAACAGCATGAGCGTGAAATGTTTCCAATGCTCTGCTTTTCTGTTAGCAAACTCCAAGTGTTACTTTGATATCACCGAAGGATACAGTAAAATAGTGATGGTCAACTTTCTTGATATCACCAAAGGGCTGCACATAAAATTCAGTTATTCAGTGTGAGAGACACAGACACACAACAGGATATAGTCAAAGATTATGCGCATGATACAAGAGACTAGACAGGATACAAGAGATCGTCAAAGACTGCAGACAGTGCAGGAGATGGTCAGAGACTTCCGACAGGATACAAGAGATGGTCAGAAACTGCAGGCATGGTACAATAGATGGTCAGAGACTGCAGACAGGACACAAGAGATGGTTCACAGACTGAATGCAAGAGATGGTCAAAAACTGATGATATGGTACAAGAGATGGTCAGATATGATAGTCAGAGATGCTCAGAGACTGTGGACATTGTACAGGAGATATTTAGAGACTGCAGACATGATACAAGAGATGATCAATAACTGCAGACATAATACAAGAGATGGTTAGAGACTGCAGACATAATACAAGAGATAGTTAGAGACTGCAGACATAATACAGGATATGGTCAGAGACTGCAGACATAATACAGGAGATGGTCAGAGACTGCAAACATGATACAAGAGATGGTTAGAGACTGCAGACATGATACAGGAGATGGTCAAAGACTGCAGACAGGATAGTCAGAGATGGTTAGTGCCTCCGGACATGATACAAGAGATGGCCAGAGACTGCAGATATAATACAGGAGATGGTCAGGGACTGCAGACAGGATATAAGAGATGATCAGAGACTATGGACATTGTACAGGAGATAGTCAGAGACTGCAGACATGATACAAGAGATGGTCAAAAACTGCAAACATGTTACAAGAGATGGTTATAGACTGCAGACATAATACAGGAGATGGTCAGAGACTGCAGACAGGAGACAAGAGAAGGTCAGCAAATGTAGACATGATACAGGAGATGGTGAAAAACTGCAAACATGTTAGACAGGATACAAGAGATGGTCAGCAAATGCAGATTTGATACAATAGATCGTCAGAGACTTCAGACATGATACAATAGATGGTCAGAGACTGTGGAAATGGTACAATAGATGGTCAGAAACGGCAAACATGATACAGGAGATGGTCAAGGTCTGCAGACATGATACAGGAGATGGTCAGAGATTGCAGACAGGATAGTCAGAGATGGTAAGAGACTGTGGACATGATACAAGAGATGGTCAAAAACTGCAGACATGATACAAGAGATGGAGAGAAGGGAATAGCCGCTCCAGGTGGGAACCCAGATGAATATCCTCCTTTGCAGACAACTCAGGTGCAGGCAATGAACTTAGCAAAGCAGGAACAAAGATTGTCTCTGGACAGCCGCACTCTGAACAAATTGTAGCCTTTTATTAAAAGAAGGACAGCACTATGACTTGGTACAATAGATGGTCAGAGACTGCAGACATGATACAGGAGATGGTAAAGGTCTGCAGACATGATACAGGAGATGGTCAAAGACTGTAGACATGATACAAGAGATGGTTAGAGACATGATAGTTAGGCCTTGTACACACGATCAGTCCAAACTGATGAAAACGGACTGAAGGCTGAAGTCTGATGGTTTGATGGTCTGATGGTCTGATGTGCCTACACACCATCAGTTCAAAATCCGATCGAGTCCAACGCGGTGATGTAAAACACAACGACGTGCTAAAAAAACGAAGTTCAATGCATGTGTCGACTTGATTATGAGCATGCGCGGGTTTTGAACTGATGCTTTTGCGTACTAACTATCGGTTTTGACCCGATCGGTCATCAGTCCATCAGTCCGATTTTAAAGCAAGTTTTAAAACTTTGGTCTGAAGGACAAAAGTTTGATGGGCCATACACACGGTAGGTTTGGACTGATGAAACTGAACTTCAGTCCGTTTTCATCAGTTTGGACTGATCGTGTGTACAGGGCCTCAGAGATATTCAGAGAGGAGATAAGGGCGCTGTGGTGGAGGTGGATAGCTGGTCAGAAGGATGATAGTGATGAGATAGCACTTCTGGCAGCACTTTGGTTAGAGGAGAAGCAACTCTGAAGATATAAAAAAGGAAAAGAAAGGCGCCTCTAAGTGCAGTATGCAAAATGTTATAAAGTGCACAAAGGGTTAAAAGCCCTTACAATATCGGTGAGTGTTAAAAGACATGATAAAATCAGGAGTCCTCGGCATGGTGGTAGAGAGCAGTGTAGAGCCGTCCAGCAGCTGTAAAGCGTACTCATACATGTTGGAGAGAGGAGGCAGCAGGGAAGCCTGTATTCCGGGTTCACTGCGGGACACATGAGGCTGATGGTGTCAGAGATATTCAGAGACATTAGACATTTTACAGGAGATGGTCAGAGAATGCAGACTTAATACAAGAGATGGTTAGAGACTGCAGACATGATACAGGAGATGGTCTAGGACAGCAGATATGATACAGGAGATGGTCAAAGACTGCAGACATGCTACAAGAGATGGACAAAGACTGTGGGCATGATAAAAGAGATGGCTAGAGACTGCAGACATGATACAGGAGATGGTCAGAGACTGCAAACATGACACAAGATTTGGTCAAAGACTGCGGACTTGACACAAGAGATGGTCAAGAACCACAGACATGATACAAGAGATGGTCAAAGACTGCAGATATCATCATTATTATTATACAGGATTTATATAGCGCTAACAGTTTAACCACTTCCTTACTGGGCACATATACCCCTTCCTGACCAGGTGAAATTTCAGCTTGTGGCACTTTAACTGACAATTGCGCGGTCGTGCCACGTGGCTCCCAAACAAAATTGACGTCCTTTTTTTCCCACAAGTAGAGCTTTCTTTTGGTGGTATTTTATCGCCTCTGCGGTTTTTATTTTTTGCGCTATAAACAAAAATAGAGCAACAATTTAAAAAAAAAAAAAATATTTTTTACTTGTTGCTGTAATAAATAGCCCAATTTAAAAAAAAATAAAGTTTTTTCTCAGTCTAGGCGATACGTATTCTTCTACAAATAAAATCGCAAGAAGCGTCTGGTTTGCGCAAAAGTTATTGCGCTTACAAAATAGGGGACAGAATTATTATTATTTTTTATTATTTTTTTTTACTACTAATGGCGGCGATCAGCATTTTTTTCGTGACTGCGACATTATGGCAGAGACATCGGACACTTTTGACACATTTTTGGCGCCATTCACATTTATACAGCGATCAGTGCTATAAATATGCACTAATTACTGTATAAATGTGACTGGTATTGAAGGGGTTAACACTAGGGGGTGAGGAAGGGGTTAAATGTGTACCCTGAATTGTGTTCTAACTGTAGGGGGAGGGGGGTGACTGGGGGAGGTGACCGATCTGTGTCCCTATGTACAAGGGACACAGATCGGTCTCCTCTCTCCCTGACAGGACATGGATCTCTGTGTTTACACACAGAGCTCCATGTCTTGTCCCTGTAGCCGCCGATCCCGAGTGCCTGGCGGACATCACGGCCGCCAGGCACGCGCATCGGCATCTCATCGCTGCCGGGTGCGCACGCCGCCGACTGCGCGCGCAGGCCGTAAAAACACGGCCAGTTAGAGAAGTAGAACCACCCTGCGGCCGTATAAAGTCGTACGGCCGTCGGATAGTGGTTAAGCAGCACTTTACAATACAAGGGCAGACAGTACAATTACAATACAGTTTAATACAGTAAGTATCAGAGAGCCCTATTAATTAAAGCCTACAATCTAGGCGAGGTGATACAAGAGATGGTCAAAGAATACGGACATGATGCAAGATATGGTTAGAGACTGCAGACATGATACAGGAGATGGTCAGAGACTGCAGACAGGATACAAGAGATGGTCAGCAAATGACGACATGGTACAATAGAGGGTCAGAGACTGCAGACATGATACAGGAGATGGTCAGAGACTGCGGACAGGATACAAGAGATGGTCAGCAAATGACGACATGGTACAATAGATGGTCAGAGACTGCAGACATAATACAGGAGATAGTCAGAGACTGCGAACATGATACAGGAGATGGTTAGAGACTGCAGACATGATTCAGGAGATGGTCAAAGACTGTAGACAGGATAGTCAGAGATGGTCAGAGACTGTGGACATTGTATAGGAGATAGTCAGAGACGGCAAATATGTGATACAAGAGATGGTCAAAGGCTGCAGACATGATACAAGAGATGGTCAGATACTGCGGACATAAAACATTTTTCTAAGCATAAACTATAAGATTGTAACAAACCTGAGACACCTTTGGGCGCTCCAAAGAAAATAGTAATACAGGCATACCCCGCTTTAAGTACAGTCACTTTACATACACTCGCGAGTAAGGACATAACCGCGAGTGTATGTAAAGTGCCTTACAAGTACTGTACAGACAATTTGCAGCCGCAGTAGAAAGAGCTGAAGCTCCGAGAGCATAGCCCGCCCTGTTCCAGTGTGCCCCTGACACCCTCACTACAGCCCCTGAGACCTCAACTACAGCTCCTGACACCCCCACTATAGCCCCTGACCCCCCACTATACCCTAGAAGTGAAAAAAGGTATTGTTTCACTTTAAGTACATTTTCGTTTTACATACATGCTCTGGTCCCATTGTGTACTTAAAAGTGGGGTATGCCTGTATAGCATAGTACACCCTCCTATCAGGTCCTGTTCTGAGCCATATTCCTGTCTCAATATTGTGTCTAGGTTTCAGGCGGACAGAAACCCAGACACATGATTCAAAACCTGAACTGGACAGGTGGCAACCCTACTGACAACACTGCTTTGGATTTCTGTACAGGAAAGGACAACTTATAATAGATTTGACCAGAGCTTTTTTTCTCAGAAAATAGGTGCAGGAACTCAACCACGACCCGTTCAGATTTTACAAACAGTAGAAGGGTCCTAAAGGGGCATTAAATACCAGAATTGCATTACATACAGAGTGCAGAGTTCAGGGGGTTACAAAGCTGTCACTTGTAAACACAGAAACCAGACTTCTGTGTTTACAAGTTTACAAGTGATTGTGGTGAGCAGGCACCAAAGGGTCTGAGCCAGAGGTGGTGGAACTGAGTTCCCCCTGAAAAAAAGCCCTGGATTTGACAATTCTAAATTCCTGTCTGAAATATAGGGGATATTTGCCTTTCAGCCTGTCCTTTCAGTTGTGTCCCCTACCAGCCAAGTACACAGCACACATAATGAGCTCTATGCTTCTGTAAAACGCTCTACAGCAAACCACAAATTTGCACCTGCATGCTAAAAGAAAATCATGTATGTAGTCCATTTTTTCTTTGAAACAGAGGAAACGGAGATTTGAGGAAGAAGAGTAGACAGGACTTAGATTTGATTTGATTATTATTGATTAGCAGTGAGACAAGTGTTGCTTAGCAATAGAAAGTGCCAATTAAAGACAGTATCAGGGAGAAATTGATATTGGGGAATTGGCCTTCAGCTCTTGAACAAGCTCATATGTATTCCTTTGTATTTCTATTTGCCGTGTGATTGAGTACTGAGGGGTCTGTTTATCAATGTTTTCGGTCAAGATTCACACAACTTTCACATGTTTTCAAATGGAATCCTATGTGAAAAAAAATTGAAAATCATGGGTGGAAACCATTGATAAAAAGACCCCTAAGGCCTTCTTTACACCTTTTATATGCATTTAAGGTGTGGTGCATTCCATGGTCACGCAGCTAAAACGCACAGTAGAGATGTGAACACACCCTAAGGGTTATTGTATAAATTGTACAAGCTAACCACTGGGCAGATTTGAACTACAACTGGTTTTGATATGTATAAAATATTTATATCTTGTGAGACAAGAAACAAGAAAATGAATGTGGTTTTAATGTGGTGCAGAAACTCTTCAGTTTCTTGCCTACATAAGTTGTTTTTCTTTATTAATGCCCCCATCAAACAATACATAAGTCCTTCTTCGCAATACATACACAAATGTATTACAGAAATGTCCACTAGGTGATGCTAAAACTTAACAATAAACCACGCATTGAAAATACAATTACAAGTAATGCCTGACATACAGGAGATGCCTTCTGGATAGTAATAATAATACAAGCCTCTGGTGGCCACAGATAGGTCGTGGTCTACTGCTTTGCCCTTGAACATAACACAATAACTGAATAAGCACTAATTATTATATAATGACTTTTTTTATTTTAAATTCAAAGAAGCTAAAGCAGAAGCACATAAAATCGTAGATTCTGGTAAGGCTCCCTGCACACGGGTGCATCCCTCCCAGGGTTTTAGTGTGCCCGGGAGAGACAGGTGCAGGTTCCAGCCCCGCTGCCTGCAGCCTGGTATAGTCTATGGCAGGTTGGGACTGGATGGGTCTGTACCACACTGTACCAAGTGCTGCATGTGTAAAAATAGGATTTTTGTACTCACCGTAAAATCCATTTCTCTGAGTTCATGGACGGACACAGCAGCATTGACCTTAGTTTTTTTCTGCCTAGTCTCTCCTGAAAGGAAGGTATATAACCCTAAGGTCAATGCTGCTGTGTCCGTCCATGAACAGAAGAGAAATGCTCTAGTTTAAAGGAACCTATTTAGAAAATAAAAAAACAACCTTTACAATCCCTTTAACCTAGGAAACCATAGATGAATCTTGTTCCTCCTGATGTCCTTTCCACCAAAAGCGTTGCTGCGGTGAGCACCACCTGCTGTGGAGAAAATAGACTGCACGTGCCTACAAGTGTGTTTCAGAAATGTTAGTAAAAAGGATATAACTGCACTAATTTAGCACATTTGCATCTGTATTTACATCTGCAAAGAGTTAAAATTTCATTTATAAAGACTCAGGAGTATTCATAACTGACCTGATTATCCGTGACCATGACAAGATGAAAGAACTAAGAAAAAAAAGTCATAATCCTCTCCATCAATGCAGAGACCCCCCTGTGGAAGAAAGTCAAATGTACATTAATAAAAGATGTATTTTCCTAATGATGCTCTTAGCATTTTTTTTTCAATCACAAGTCAAGACTAGAAATTAACATTGTCTATCCCCCAGTGTTTACATTAGCTCATATTTATATTTGGAATTAATTATTTATTGCCCAATGTGTCATTAAACTTTGATTGAATGTCGCATTTAGAAATGTCATTTTACCCAACTAAAATGAAAACAAGTTCAAGGTATTTTCTGTTAATTATCTTAATAGGTGACACATGATGAAAAAGCCTGTGATCAAATTCTAACTCTTCACATGTCACTGTAAAATGGATGCGTAAAGGTAGTGCAAGTGTGTGTGTGTGTGTGTGTGAATAGCAATTTACCATACTCCTCAAGAAACCAACTACTACTTTGGCAAAAAGGTTCACAAGCTAGCCCACAGAAGAACATGAACTTACACCCTTCTCTGAATGTTTACAAAGACTAAAAGTGGTTGCAAACCCCCCTGACCTATTTTTACTGAAAATATCTGCCAAACGTGCACCATTTAGGAGATCTTTTATGTACACTGCGCCGAAGATGTAATCGGCCCATGCACAGTGAAGAAACGGCCCTCTGTGCCATTTCTTCCCCAGCGTGTGGCCGTGACTGGCGCACAGGAGTGACATCATGCGGCTAAAGCCAGTCACAAAGCCGGAGTCCGCGGCCCCGAAAGGAAGAGGGGCAAAGATGGATACTTCCACCAGCGGGGAAATTGCGTGCTTCCTTTGCAGGTAAGATCCACATAATGGGCTAGTATACAATGCATAGTAGCCCATTATGCTTTTACATTGCAGGGGAATAAAGACCCATCAAGGTTTACTTCCTCTTAAATGTGGACCTACATTCTAAAGGTTCCTTCAGACCTATGGGACTTTAATCTGAAAGTAAATGTAAGTACATTTAAAGTTCTACCCATATTTGTCTAGCAGTTGGGTGTATGTGCTGGTCATTACTACTTTAAATCTGATTGAGAAATTGAGCATAAGGAGAATTTACTACTTTAAATCTGATTGAGAAATTGAGCATAAGGGGAATTTACTACTTTAAATCTGATTGAGAAATTGAGCATAAGGGGAATTTACTACTTTAAATCTGATTGAGAAATTGAGCATAAGGGGAATTTACTACTTTAAATCTGATTGAGCATAAGGGGAATAAGTAAGCCCCGTACACACGGGCCGAATGCCGGTCGTCATCAGCAGGTTTAATAAAAAAACATCCGACATTCGGCCCGTGTGTAAGGCTGGAAAACCAGCAGCTGACCCACTCCTGATCAATGGCAGAGAGCGCTGATCAGATGGTTCTACCTGGGGGCGTCCCCCAACAACAGCTGAGCATGGTGAGATTGCTGTACTTTGGATTGTTAGTACAGAGGCTCCGACCAGAGCGGAAAGATTTTTTGTTCAATCCAAAAAACTATTAGTGTGTACCAGGCTTTATGCCATGTCTTGTTGGAATGACTAACAATCTTGTTGGAATGACCACACCCAGGCACACGTGCCTTTGCCAGAACATGTACCGTATATACTCGAGTATAAGCCAAGTTTTTCAGCACATTTTTTTGTGCTCAAAATGCCCCCCTCGGCTTATACTCGAGTCACCTCTTTGCACCTGATCTATCGGACTTTGTGGACCTGGTACCAGCCGGCCGTAGGTCCCCTGGACCCCAAATGTAGTCCCACTCTTCCTCTACAAGTGTGCAAAGTTTGTTGTCTGGGAGACCTACGGCTGGGGAGCACCGATTTTTCAAAGCCGGGCACCCCTTCCATAGACTCCCATGTTAAAAGTCAGTCTAGTCATGGACACAGTGAGGCATGGGCACGGTGAGGCATGGGCACAGTGAGGCATGCACATGAACACAGTGAGGCAAAGTGAGGCACAGTGAGGCATGCAGATGAACATCCTAGGCTTATACTCGAGTCATTACGTTTTCTCAGTTGTTTGTGGTAAAATTAGGTGCCTCGGCTTATATTCGGGTCGGCTTATACTCGAGTATATACAGTAAGTGGCATACATCATCAACACACCTTTTCTTCATAAAGATATTTTTTTATTTGAGAAGCACCATAAAGAAAAATACAGTTTGTATTGGGGCACACAGAATCCCCTTCTTTAACCTGTCCTTATTGCGACACTTTGCCATGTCATCTTGCTGCCGACTTGGGCTTGTTCTGACATCTGCTTGCAGTTCTAGTATTATTTTGCTAACCTATGGTTGAACCTTTACTTATCCTTTACCACCCTACTGCCTGTTGATTTAATACAATGAATCTGTTAGCTGATATCCTCAGCCTACCTAAATAATTCTGTCATATACATCTTCAAGGCCTACCTGGGACTGCTTTCTGGGATCCCCATCCTCACTATCAGTCTCAGAGAAGACTACGGGATGTTAGATCCTGCATCCATGTGTTTCAGTCTTGCTCTGCTTTGGAACATCCGGATTTCCTTGCCAGTTGTGTGGATGAATTATTCATTGGTCCCCAAAATTGACTATATGCTGCACCTAAATAACATAAAAAACTTGCAGTTATGCATTTCAAGATACTTCTGTAACACTCCAATGCTAACAGGGCATTGTGAAAGTGATTTTTATAAAAGGGGAGCTGACCCTGTAATATTATTGCTAAGATCAGTAATTTGAAAATTAAAGTATTAATGATCTCATCTAATTGGTACTCCTGCCCGAGGGATCAACTAAACAGGCAGTTTGTGTGGTGTACTACTTTTGAATCAATCAATATCAAAGAATGTAGAAAGAGATGAAGAAATGCAGGTCAGGTAGATTGATTTGGAGACATGCAGAAGAAGAAAAAATTGAGATGCATGAACTGTCACAGGTACTTCGGACTACTAAAACAAATGTTAGTTCCTAGACATAGCTAGTAGAGAAGTAAAATCTAAAATTATTTCATTTGAAAGTTTATTTGCCCTTTATAAATATAATGATTCAGAACTTAGCTAAAGAAAGAGATCAGCAAAATCAAACCTGCAAATAGGTTAAGCCACTTATAATAATAATGACTCGACACGCTCATGGCCATCTCTGTCTGTTCTACAAACATGGGGAAGTGATAGCCTCAGGCTGACAATCAAGTTCTCTCTGTCCAGTGATGGATGCAAGTCTACAAGGCCCCAAGGCGCAAGAGGCCCGTGGCCTAGCCTGCAGCTCCCCGAGCTCAGAAAACATTACTGAGAAACCAGAGATTTTTAGCTGCTTCATTTCGGGAGCAGTCTGCCAGCGTTAGCGGGAAGCACATCATCAAGAAAGGAATAAAACATTTATAACACATAACTAATGTCTCATTTTTACACAAATGATACAATAATTACAATGAAGTGATGAAATCCTAAAAGGTCTCCTCTGGATGGTGATTGAGAAGTCCAGTCATCAAGTATCTTTTAATATGCAATCATAACACGTGTGACCTAGAAATAACTGATGACTTCCATTTTTCACCATTATTAGGGAAGAATCATAAAAAAGACAGAATATTTATAATTCTATTAGGAGTGCTGTGCTAATTCTATACATTTTGAATGCAGTGTACCAAATGTAACCTATATTTCCACACAAAGGGCATAGTCTACTTAACATTGAATTTCAATATTAAAATATACTTCAACAAAAGACCTACATTCAGACCCTGTAACTTCTATGACAAAACAACCTACAAAAATTCCCAGCTAACCTGCAACAAATTGACCCTGTCTAATAGTTCATGTTAAAAACAAGGGCCCAGATTCACAGAGAGCAGGGCGCACATTACGCCGCCGTAGAGTAACCACTGTATGCTACGCCAACGCAGTGCAGAGAGGCAAGCATTGCATTCAGCAAGCCAGTGCTCCCAACGCTGCGCCAGCGTGGCGTGGGTTTCGAAGGCGCACGTCGGCGTAGGTGGAAGTGGGCGTGAACCCATGCAAATGAGGCGTGACCCCATGCAAATGATGGGCCGAGTGCCAGACAGGTACGTATCACGAACTGGGCAATGCGCCTCTGCAGAGGCACATTGCCGGTGGTATTAACCCTTTTTCGGCAGCTAGCGGGGGATAATACCACACCGCTATCGGCCGAATACCGCCGCAATTCTGTCGGTATAGCGCCGCTGCTCCTGCTGCTTCTTCAATGTCCAATCAGCAGGTGGGAGTGAACAGATAAAACTGTATCCCTTTTACGATATATAACTGTAACAGAGAAAGTGGTGCCATCTGCCTGGCTGTGCTACATGGGGTTGGAAGGGCCCTATCACACTAGAACAGGATGCAGAAGACACGTGTTTCGTGCTGATTGTCTGTACCACATTCCAATTGCATTGCCCCCACAATCTGCAGCGGTTTTCATTGGAAAGCTAAGGACACCCCAAAGGCAGGTCACAAATGCAGTGAGTAATGCAGTGCGTTTGCTCCCTCCAGATTACATGTTGCAAAAGTACCATGCGATCCAGTTGCATTGCTTTTCCAAAAGTAGAGAATGCAGCCCATTGAAAATGAATGAGATTGCACTGCACAGAACTGCACAGAAAACGCACAGCTGTCCTGTGCGATTCCCATGCAGTTACTAAAATTAAAAACTGGATAGACAGAAATACAAATACTTGGACAGCTAAAACAGCTCCATATAAGTACTTCACCTGCATATCCAACTATTTCTCTGGCATTCAGCTTTAAGAGGGATGCGTTATTAACCCCTTCACACCTACGTAGCGCGAATATGTAACCTTCTGCTTCAAGGGGTTGTATCAGAGTAACACCCGGTACTGTTTTTTAGAGGCAACGGTCAGCTTTTTTGTAGTAACAACCAATGCGGCTAAGCAGCCTCTTGGCTGTTATTACAAGCAGTGGGAGGGGACATCCCCCCCCCCCACCTCTCTGTTTGGGTCTCCCATCAAATCAGGTTTGCTGAAGACCCAAACAAAGCCGGAATCTGCTCTGATAGGGTCTCTGACCCGGAAGTAACCCAGAAGCGACATCCCAAAATCACTCGGGTCTTAAAGTCGCCAGATTAAAAAAATAGAAAGTATTCAAAAACGCAGATTTTGGTGTTTTGAATACTTTCAAATATACTTTCAAGTATTCAATATTTGCAAGTAGGGTTGTCCTGGTACTCGCCGATACCGATTACCGATACTTTTTTTAAATCTCATGTGACAGTGGCACATGTGTCAGTATTTTTTTTTTTACAATTTTTATTTTATTTTTTTACGATTTTTTTTTTTACAATTTGTTTAATATTTTTTTTTACAATGCTTTTTTTTTTAAGGGGGTGGGGGGGGGGGGATAGACAGTGTCAGTGTGTTTTTTATTTAATTTTTTTTTTTTTTACAATTCATTTTATTATTTATTGCAATTCCTTTTTTTTTTTTTTATTTGCCCTGTTGGGGGGCTTTGGTGAGATATCAGGGGTCTTAACAGACCTCTGACATCTCCCCTCTGAGACAGAGAAGGGGACTAGGGATACTGATTCCCCAGTCCCTTTCTCTGCAGCCTCAGCTGCACTGAAAATGAAAGGAGAGAAGCCAGCGGCTTCTCTCCATTCATAAACTGAAACATCGTAAACACAGTTTATGATGTTTCAGTTATGTGAATGGACAGAGTCAGTGATCACTGACTCTGTACATTCGAAAAAGGTAGGAGCCGGATTTACCGGCGGCAGCACGGAGGGGGAACACGGCAGAAGCACGGAAAAAGAGATGGCAGCACGGAGGGGGGACACAGTGGCAGCACGGAGGGGGGACACGGCGGCAGCATGGAGGGGGGACACGGCGGCAGCACGGAGGGGGACATGGTAGCAGCACGGAAAAAGAGACGGCAGCACGGAGGGGGGACACGGCAGCAGCACTGAGGGGGGACACGACTGCAGCACGGAGGGGGGACACGGCAGCAGCACGGAGGGGGGACATGGCAGCAGCACGGAGGGGGGACATGGCAGCAGCATGGAGGGGGACATGGCAGCAGCATTGAAAAAGAGATGGCAGCACGGAGGGGGGACACGGCAGCAGAACAGAGGGTGACATGGCAGCAGCATTGAAAAAGAGATGGCAGCACGGAGGGGGGACACGGCAGCAGCATTGAAAAATAGATGGCAGCACGGAGGGAGATGGCAGTATGGAGGGGGACACAGAGGGAGACGCAGCATGGAGGGGTACAGCAGCAGATTGAAGGGGGGCTGGAGGAGGATACGAGGACAGTCAGCGGTGATCGGTGCTTGTAACTCCCCACCGCACTGATCAACCTGACTGTCCAGGTATCGGGTGAAGCATCGGAGCATTTGCCCGAGTACAAGTACTCAGGCAAATGCTTGGTATTGGTCCTGACACCGATACTAGTATCGGTATCGGGACAACCCTACTTGCAAGGGCAGAGATCCCTCCATAAAGAGTACCTGTCACTGCCTATTACTGTCACAAGGGATGTTTACATTCCTTCTGACAGCAATAAAAGTGTACAAAAAAATAAAAAATCTCTGTTTTTAGGCTTGATTCACACCTATGGCATTTTTAAGATTTGCTCTACAGAATGTGTTCCATAGGAAACCATGTTAAATGGGATGTAGTGCAAATCTGCAAAATGTAAAAAGCACTAAAAATGCATAAATGCGAATCAAGCCTTACCTAGTAATCTGGCCAGTAAGAAACCTCTTATAATAGATTGCCTACACCTTGGATGAAGGAGCACAGGGGGCACCTTTGGACAGCACCAGAGCTTTTTTTCTCAGAAAATAGGTGCAGGAACTCAACCACGACCCTGTTCAGATTTCACAAACAGTAGAAGGGTCTTAAAGGGGCATTAAATACCAGGATTGCATTACATACAGATTGCAGAGTTCAGGGGGGTTACACACAGAGTGCAGAGCTGTCACTTGTAAACACAGAAACCAGACTTCTGTGTTTACAAGTGCTTGTGGTGAGCAGGCACCGAAGGGTCTGAGCCAAAGGTGGTGGAACTGAGTTCCCCCAAGTTCCCCCTTAAAAAAAAGCCCTGGACAGCACCATTGTCAGTTTGGGTAAATGGGGGTAGATGTACTGGCATATTTAGATACATTAACAAATTGAAGCCAAATTCCAATTCACAGTGCAGTCAAAGAAACATTTTGGGAGGGGGGGGGATAAATGTTTTATATAAATAAGTAAAAGCTGATCATTATAAGCACTCCTGTCACTGGTAAATGGTTTGTCTCAACACTCTAACTGATACATCTGTAGAAGAGCTGGTTCTCTTGAAAAACAATAGACTTAAAGGAGAAGTCCAGCCAAAGCTTGTTTGGCTAAGCTTCTCCTATGGGTCACAGGAGTGCAATTTGTTTTGCGCTCCTGTGACCCATTTTCAGCAAAGAGCTGAAGTCCGCTCTCTGCTGACATCATGGATATCAGTCCAGGCACCGCATCATCGTGACAATGAAGTCTGGATCCACCAGGTTCCTGGACTGATGCCCGTCTCAGCGGGCCGCTAAAAGCCTGAGATGGCCGCTCCCCACCCCTCCACAGCTCTGCGCTTCAATAAGAGTGTAGGAGCAGAGAGGAGAGCTGCTGATTGACAGTCTACAGCTCTCTGCTCAAGGTGCTGTGAGAACCAAGCCATTGGTGATGTTCGATCGCTCGGTTCTCAGTGCAGAGGCGCCGGGGGGACCAATGCTGCATCTACCTAGGTAAGTATAAAGGAAAAAAACAAAAACAAACCCATACTTCTCTTTTAAGCTAATACCAGCAGGGTTGAATAAAAAAAGAAAAAAAAGAAAACGTAGTTCCCCCATCCACATATTTGAGGTGGGTGGAGGAATCTTCCCACTGAGTTATTGTATTCTGACAGCAGGGAGACAGCTATAGTTTGCGGCTCTGTTCGAAAAGGGGGGAATCCAACAGGCTTGTTTAAAGAGAAGTCTATCGACTTCTGTACAACCAACATGCCCAGACATTGATTGATATTACATTTTAATCTTTGTATGGTTGGATTTACTGGCTAGATCACTGGATAAAAAGAAAGCCTAAAAAAAAGAAAACAAATACAGTTAACATATCTAAGAATTTGTAAGCTGCACTATACTAAATGTTTGCTTTTGGGTTTATTGTTGCTTTAAGGAGCCTTACCATGATTTTCCGTTGGTGGTGTTTGTAGCTCCAGCCCGGCCCGAGAGCCCCAGGGCATATAATGTGATCTATCAAGCTTTGTCCGTAAGCAGTCACTAAAAGAGGTCCACTGTGCCAACCAATATATGCATATTAACAGCCTTGTGCCCCATGCATTCGGTCGATTTTGCAGCTAGCCTACCCCCACCTCTTGCTGATGCCCCATCAGCTTTGGCAACCTCCTATACTCCTGAATCTGGGTTCTGCTTGGGTTACCGATACGGCAGCTGACCCCGCCCATCTTCGGTCCCTCCACCCAACACTTATCTCGTCTCAGCTCCGTCCCGGCAGGTCTGGCTCCTCCCCACATACCCAGCGTGACAGAAAACGCTTTTTGCAGGTTACTGCCGCTACCACCTCTAGCCCCGCCCCTCTTCCTTGCCTATGCGGTCGGCTGGTTTCCCGCTCTTTGTCACCGAGTGTGCTGCCGCCTCTGTGTGTGAGTAACCCGTGCTTTTCATATATCTCCTGGGGGGGAGCACACTCTGACACGGGTCACAGTGGGCTGTAGTGGGACCAGTAATGTTAGGAATTGCAGGAGGTGTTTTGTGGTAGTGAAAATAAACAGAAAATAGGGGAACCAGTAGAAAACAAGTAGATAGCTTTTCCTGGGAGGACCATCCATAAGGAAACAGAGAAATGCACCTGAAAAACAAATATTGTAGGACTTACCAATGAAATATTACATACTGACATTACGTAAATAATGATGGATAAAGGATTTTCTCTTATCGTCCATGGACGAACACAACTCCTTAAATCTTGACAAGTGGGTTATGTTCCCTGTTTACAGGAGAGGACTAGGCAGAAACATGTTAGATAATTAACCACTACCCGACGGCCGTACGACTTTATACGGCCGCAGGGTGGTTCTACTTCTCTGACTTACCGTGTTTTTACGGCCTGCGCGCGCAGTCGGCGGCGCGCGCGTGCCCGCCGCATTGCTGAGATGCCGGTGCGCGTGCCTGGCGGCAGTGATGTCCGCCAGGCACTCGGGATTGGCGGCTACAGGGACAAGACGTGGAGCTCTGTGTGTAAACACAGAGATCCATGTCCTGTCAGGGAGAGAGGAGACCGATCTGTGTCCCTTGTACATAGGGACATAGATCGGTCACCCCCCTCCACACACAGTTAGAACACAATTCAGGGTACACATTTAACCCCTTCCTCACCCCCTAGTGTTAACCCCTTCAATGGCAGTCACATTTATACAGTAATTAGTGCATATTTATAGCACTGATCGCTGTATAAATGTGAATGGCGCCAAAAATGTGTCAAAAGTGTCCGATGTCTCTGCCATAATGTCGCAGTCACAAAAAAAATGCTGATCGCCGCCATTAGTAGTAAAAAAAAATAATAAAAAATAATAATAATTCTGTCCCCTTTTTTGTAAGCGCAATAACTTTTGCGCAAACCAGACGCTTCTTGCGTTTTTTTTTTTTTACCAAAAATATGTAGAAGAATACGTATCGCCTAGACTGAGAAAAAAAATGTTTTTTTAAAAAAAATTGGGCTATTTATTACAGCAACAAGTAAAAAATATTGTTTTTTTTTTCAAAATTGTCGCTCTATTTTTGTTTATAGCGCAAAAACTAAAAACCGCAGAGGCGATCAAATACCACCAAAAAAAAGCTCTATTTGTGGGGAAAAAAGGACGTCAATTTTGTTTGGGAGCCACGTGGCACGACCGCGCAATTGTCAGTTAAAGTGACGCAGTGCCACAAGCTGAAATTTCACCTGGTCAGGAAGGGGTATATGTGCCCAGTAAGGAAGTGGTTAAATACATGTTACATTAACAGAGTTGAACATCCCCGCCCAGGGGGCGGTCCCTCCAGACATAACCCTCTCCCCTGCAGCATGCAACCTCAGTTTTGTTCTGCCTAGCAAAGGAGAAGGACATATGGCTCCCTTTGGGCCCAGCGCCCCGAGGAGAATTTTTTTTCTTTTTTTTCTTGAAGAATCTTCTTTCAACTGTCGGCTGAGAGACAGGCTGGATAATATAGATCCTTGTAGTCTACTCAGTCCGACCAGCGAGCGTGGGCACACCATTGCAAAGAGGCTGGGTCTGCCACGCCATACCCCATGACTCCTTGGGTGGCCAGTGAGCTTTGCTCCAAGGTTCACATATGACTGGGCTGTGGTGTTGTCTCACTCACAGTGAACCGGCCGACAGCTACCTCCATTGCGGTTGTAGGTCTGTCAGGAATGCGTCAGCGAGTCCTCGCTCGGACGGGTAAGTGCAGTCCCTCCCGCTTAGGTGGGTTGGTACGGCTGGGCATTCCTGGGGTTCGGGGGTCCTCTTCTCCCTTCCCTGCTCCTTTCCCCCTGCTGCATTGTTAACATTTGCCGCTGTCAGGGGGGGCCTTCCTGAAGGGACTGTGTATCTGGCCTGAGTTTTTTGTACTGGGGCTTTCCTGTGAGGGTTTTTTTGGCACTGTTAAAGCCCTAGAAGGCTTTTACTGTTTAAATGCGTCATTTTGCTGCCATTCTGCCGACGCTGGCTCAATTTTTTGGGTGTTTTTTTAATTGCATTGAAAACTCCCATTGGTGGCCATTTTGTCGTAGCCGCGCCATGTGCAGCTTACATTGCGGTCGGCCATTTTCCTGTGGCCGCGTTCTGAACGCTCGGCGGCCATCTTTGGGTAGTCCTGACCCCTAGTGCTGAATCCTAAGGCACACACAGGTCCCTTCGGCTGCCGCAAGTTACCTCACGTTTTTTTTCCTCCCCACACGCCGTGTTCTGAGGGCGGATGGCAGCGCTGGGCAGTCCCCTCCTGAGGTGAGTCCCCTGGGTACCCTGGTCAGTGCTGCAGGGGGTGAGATGCCCTGAATAGGGCCTGGGAGCTTCCGTTTTTTGTGGTGATATACATACACACTATGGGCCAGATCCACAAACGAGTTACGCTGGCGTATCTATTGATACGTCGCGTAACTTCTAATTTGCTCTGGCGTATCTTTGTTTTGTATCCACAAAACAAGTTACGCCTGAAGCTGTGCTAGATCCGACTGGCGTACGTCTTAGTACGCCGTCAGATCTAAGGTACATATTTACGCTGGCCGCTAGGTGGCGTTTCCGTCGATTTCCGCGTTGAATATGCAAATTAGCTAGATACGGCGATCCACGAACGTACGTCCGGCCTGGCGCATTTTTTTACGTCGTTTCCGTAAGACTTTTTTTTTTGGCATATAGTTACCCCTGCTATATGAGGCGTACACAATGTTAACCACTTCCATACAGGGCATTTTCACCCCCTTCCTGCCCAGACCAATTTTTAGTTTTCAGCGCTGTCGCACTTTGAATGACAATTGCGCGGTCGTGCGACGTGGCTCCCAAAAAAAATTTACACCCTTTTTTTCCCACAAATAGAGCTTTCTTTTGGTGGTATTTGATCACCTCTGCGGTACTGTACTGGGAACACACATCAGTCTCCTCACCGCTGACAGGACATGGATCTGTGTGTTTACACACACAGATCCATGGTCCTGCCGTGATTGCGGGTAATCGCGGGTGTCCGGCAGACATGGTGGCCGCCGGGCACGCGCACCGTGTCCCAAACAATTCGGCGGGGGCGCGCGCGCACCCCCTAGCGGCCGGAAAAGCCAGGACGTCATATGACATCCAGTCTGAAGGACGAGAGGTCCCCACCGACGTCATTTTACTATGGCCGTCGTTCCTGCGTCAAATTTTGAATTTTTTATGTCGTTTGCGTAAGTCGTTCGCGAATAGGGATTTGCGTAGAATGACGTTCACGTCGTAAGCATTGGCTCGCTGCGGGTTAATTTTGAGCATGCGCACTGGGATACCCCCACGGACGGCGCATGCGCCGTTCAAAAAAAACGTCATTTACGTCGGGTCAAGACGTATTGACATAAAACACGCCCCCATCTCATACATTTGAATTGCGCGCCCTTACGCCGACAAAGATACACTACGCCGCCGTAACTTACGGCGCAATTTCTTTGAGAATACTGAACATACGCTGTAAGTTACTGCGGCGTAGTGTATCTGAGATACACTACACCTGACGGAAAGAAGCGCCACACTTTGTGGATCTGGCCCTCAGTGTATGTATTTCTAAACTTTTGGAGTCAGTATCTGGTCCTTCCCCAACATGCTTGTGGTGGCAGCAGGTGTTTAGTGACTGGGATTCCCACAGATGCTTTTTATTGTTGGTCCTGGACACTTTGGTGCCAGGGTGGAGGCGGACTGCGGTCGGGCGGGGGTTAAAAGGGTCCCCCCTCCCCCCGTTATCCCCTGGGGAATGCTCTGTCATGGAGCCATGGACCAGGTACCTGGGTCTGCAGGATAAGGCATTTATGAGTGCGCTTCTCACTGCTGTAAGGGACTCTCTTTAGCTGGATAGTGCAGCTGGGTTTCCGCTGAGGGCTCAGTCTTTTTTGGCATTACACAAATCAGACCGCTCTGTGTAGGTTTTTTTCCTTGTGTGCCCTTCTTTGCTAATTTCTAAAGATGCGGAATGTGAAAAGCCGCTGAGGGTTTTTGTAGTCCCTCACCGCCTGGGGCTTCAGTGCCCCTTTGAGGAGGGCCTTTTTAAGAGAGTGGGCTTCTTCTCCAGTGGTGGACCCTCCGGTTGTCATGTATAGGTGACCACCCTCCATATTGCGGGAACCCCCGCTTGTGTGGATCTGACTGATAGAAGATCCGAAGTACTGACCCGTTCCATGTCTACCATGCTGGGCTCTGCCTTGTGGCTTATTGTGGCCACTACGCTGGGGTCCCAGTCACTCACGGAGTGAGCATTTTGCACCAGACAGTGGAGGAGCACCGACTCTCCCAAAGTTATTAGGCTAACTGACCAGCTGGTCCAGTGCCTTGTATATGTCTGTGATGTTTCACTGCATGCCGTGCCCTTGGTATCCAGGGTTTCGGTTTCAGAGATGGTTGCCACCTTCTCTGGTTGGAATGCTGGTCTGCTGGCCAGGCCTCTAACATACGCCCTGGCAGATTTACCCTTTATGGGTGGGAGACCTTTTGGGTCCTCGCTGGATGACATCAAGGATGTCACTGGAGGGAAGAGCACTCGCCTCCCTCAGGCTTCCAGGGGGAAGGAGCCCCGCCGTCGGCCGGGTCCTTCCTTTCCTACACCAATGTGCTATTTTCGTCAGTCAGGGTCCACGGGCGAACCCCCCAGGCTGACAAAGGCTCAGCTGGGGGACTAAAACGTCCCTGGGTGCGTAAGCCGATCGCGCCGGCACCCAAACCCGCCAATGTATGTATCTTCCTCTGCCCGTCTCTGAGGTGGGGGGTCGACTTTGCTGTTCACAACTCGGTGAACCTCCCTGTTCTCCGACCAGTGGGTCTGCGAGGTGGTATCTTCGGAGTACTAGATAGGGTTCCTTCCGATCCACCGAACAGATTTCTTCCCTCCTGTTTCCCTCTCCCGGCTCGTCGGTCTGCCTTGGGGCAGTGTAGGACTTGCTAAGCTGCAGGGTAATTTTACCTTTCCTGCAGGACTAGAGGTGTGAAGGATTCTTTCCAAATCTGTTCTCGGTCCCAAAGATGGACAGGGTCCGTCCGATTTTGGGCCTCAAGGGCCTAAGATTCCTTTGTGAACGATGGGTAGTTCCGCTCGGAATCTATTCGTTCGGTGGTAGCTGCGCTCCATCCGGGGGACTTTCTGGCATCCTTGGACATCAAGGACGCATACATGCATGTCCCACTTTGCACGTGTCACAGTGGTTTTTGTGCCTCGCGATGGGGATGCCCACTGTCAGTTGTGGCCCTTCCCTTTGATCTGGCGCCAGCACCACAGGTTTTCACCAAGGAGCTTGCACTTATCCTAACCTTGTTGGGACAGCGAGGCTTTGCCATTGTGGGCTACTTAGACAACTTTCTGACTCAGAATTAGTGGTCGTGTTGGTAGCTTTTCAGACCCTCCGAGAATTTGGGTGGGCGTTAAACATTTGGAGTCAGTCCTGGTTCCGACTCAGTTTTGGAGTACCTAGGGGTTCCGGACTCCACAGTGGCGAAGGTCTTTCTTCCCCTGGAGAAATTGCAGACTCTTCAGTCTGCGGTGAAGGTATTGGCATCACGCAATCAGTCTTCTCTCCGTTTGCATGCAGATCCTCGGTCTGTGGGTAGCCTCCTTCGATGCGGTACCGTATGTCCAGAGGGAAATACTGTCCGAGTGGTACAAATCTCTTGTCTCTGAATCATCAGATTCAGGTGCGCCACTTAGTCAGTGTCTCTCTGAATTGGTGGCTGAGATCCCCGACTCTTCGGTCCGGGAAGTAGTTTCTTCCTTTTTGTGGACGGTGATTACAACGGATGGGTTGTGGGGGCGCCTGGGGGGTCCAGTCGTCCCAGAGTCGCTGGACTTGAGTGAACCTACGGCCACACCTCCCTGTATGCGCCCGTTCTCGTCTGATCTCGGTAACTACCCAGGGTTGGGCCTGGTTAGTACCTGGGTGGGAGTCAGCCTGGGAATACCAGGTGCTGTAGACCCTGTCTACCGTTATTTGTCCTAGTACTTTGGGCAATCAGGCTATGCCTCTCCTCGTGGAGAGGTTTTGGGGTGAAGTTAAAATAGGTTTTACTGATATATTTCCCACCCCTCGTTTTTGACACTACTTGGGGACGTCCCACTTGTCAAGATTTAAGGAGCTGTGTCTGTCCATGGATGATAAGAGAAAATAGACACAGCTCCCACCCCTCTTTTTTAGGTTTGTACTGCTTGTTACAAACTGAGGCTGCATGCTGCAGTGAGGAGGGTTATGTCTGTTAATGTAACATGTATTTAATTATCTAACATGTTTCTGCCTAGTGCTGTCCTGTAAACAGGGAACATAACCCACTTGTCAAGATTTAAGGAGCTGTGTCCGTCCATGGACATGGATTTTACATATACATCATAAAAATTTCACAGCAGAGATTCAGTGGCGGTCGTTCCATAAGCATAATGCAGGGCCGTCTTTATGTTAATTGGACCTGGGCAAAACATTTCTTGGCCCCCCCCCCCCCATGCAATTTTGCTCTCCGCCTGCTCTGAGACATACAATAAATATCATCTAGACTTAAAATCAGTTTACTGTATCAGATCAGGCAGTGATTGCGATTGGTTGCCAGAGGTTACAGCAAATCATTAACAGTTACTAACTGGTTGCTAGAGGTTAGAGCACACATTATGGCTCACTGATTAGTTGCTACAGGTTACAGCTCATGATTTATTCTTGTTGATTGGTTGCTAGAGATTACTGTACAGTATTACTGCTCACTGATTAGTTGCTAGAGGTTACAGCACATCATCTTTTCACTGCGGAGGGGCATGATATACATATGAATGCTGCCTTTATTTACATATGAATGCTGCCAGCCTCAGCTATTTACGAATGAATGAATGAATGAAAAACTTATAAAGCGCGGCGCATGCGAACTGAATTGCTTCTGGGCGCTAGTTGTTCGTGTCTCATGACATCAAAAGAGCAGAGTTTTGATCTGTCTTCTGAAAGTCAGGTGGTTTTCCTCCAACCGAATGCTGGTTGGTAAAGCGTTCCATAGTCTAGGACCCTGAAAAGCAAACCTTCTTTCTCCTTTGGACTTGTATTTGGTTTTTGGTACCCTGACCAGATTTTGGTCGGTGGATCGCAGAACGCGATTCGAATTGTGAGGTTCTATCTTGTCGCAAAGATATTGCGGAGCCTTCCCATGGATGCACTTATGTGTCAGGCAGAGTGCTTTAAATGCAATTCTGTCTTTTACTGGCAGCCAGTGAAGGGTTCTCAGCGAAGGTGAGATTGATTCCCTTTTTTTTTTTCCAGTCACCAGTCTGGCGGCCGTATTCTGAACGACTTGCAGACGGGAGATTTGGTACTTTGGGAGTCCGAGGTACAGGGCGTTAGCATAGTCCAGTCTGGAATTCACGATTGTTCCCACCACGACTGCTACGTCTTCTTTGGGGATAAATGGAATAAGTCTGCGTAGTAGGCGCAACAGATGGTGCGCTCCGCTGACTACTGACCCTATTTGTGCGTCCATTGTCATGAAGGTGTCGAAGATGACCCCGAGACTTTTGACTTTGGAGCTAGGGGTGATGATTTGGCCCAGAATGGGCGGGGGTGTCCAGGTTGTTGCCAGTTGACTCTTTCGGCTGGCGTGAAACATAAGGAGTTCTGTTTTTGAACTGTTGAGTTTAAGATAACTCTTTGTCATCCAGTTTTCTATCAAAGAGAGACATTTCTCTAAACTGGGATGATGATCCTTTTTGTTGCAGATGCGAAAATACAGTTGCGTATCGTCTGCATAAGAGTGATAGAGTAGTACTTGGCTACTGATAATATCAAAGAGAGGGCGAAGATAGATGTTGAAAAGCACCGGTGACAGGGGGGATCCTTGGGGGACTCCACATGACACCGTGCGCTTTTCCGACATGAAAGAACCCAATTTAACTGTTTGTGATCGGTTTTCAAGAAAGGAAGAAAACCATGCTAAATCACCTTCTGCGACTTCTGCTACCTTGGCTAGTCGCATCAGTAACAGTTTGTGGTCTACCGTGTCAAAGGCTGCGCTTAGGTCCAGCAGAACCAGGAGACAAGATTCTCCTTCGTCTGCGGCCTCGAGGGCATCGTCCCATATTTTGAGTAAGGCCGTTTCTGTCCCGTGTCCGGGACGGAAGCCTGATTGTAATGGATCCAGTAGATTGTGGGTGTCTAGATGCTGTTGCAGCTGTTGTACCACTACTTTCTCCATTATCTTGGAGAGAACATTTAGGCCTGTTATGGGACGGCGGTGAGTTGGGTCCTTGGGATCCAGGTTAGGTTTTTTCAAGATGGACTGGATTGTGCCCTCTTTCAACAGGGATGGCACTGTGCCTTCCTTAAATGACTGGTTTATAAGCTGTGTGATGGGTGGTGCCAGGATGTCGGCACATTCCTTCAGCAGTTTGGTGGGGATGATATCATTGGGCGATGTGCTGTTCCGCAAAGCACCAATGATATTTTTTGTGGTATCGATGGAGAGCGTTTCTGTGGGTGTTTTGTGGTTGATTGACGGTGGGGTTGAGGGGGGTATTGTTTTGCAAGATGCTTTCCCGGATTCTTTCAATTTTGTTGATGAAGAAATCCGATAGTTCATTACAGAACTCTTGGGTGTCTGAGTTGGGGACTTCAAGACATCCTGGATTCATGGTCTGGGTGACCATCTTGAAGAGTTCGCGGGGGCGGTTTAGGGCGCTGTTAATCGCCATAGAAAAATGATGTTTCTTGGCTTTGAAGATTTCTTTATGATATCGTGTTGTTATTGCCTTGTAGATGATGAGGTTATCCTCTGCAGGGCTTCTTTTCCAGGCGGCTTCCGCCCTTCTGCGCTCTTGCTTCAGAAGCGACAGCTGGTTGTTGAACCAGCCAGACTTTCTTTTTCGGATGCAGGCTTTGCGTTTCGGTGCTACTAAATCGGCTGACTGTAGCAGGGCTGCGTTTATGGCATCCAGTGTATCTGCGGCTGTTTGATGTGGATGGATTGTTTTGATTCTGTTTCCCAAGGTAGATTTAAAGAGTTCCGAATGGAGCTTCTTCTGAGATCTAGCCCAGTGTATTGTCACCGGCTTGGGTGCTTTTATCACTGGGGGAATTTTGGAGATTATGAAATTGATTGCATGGTGGTCTGGCAATGGTTCATTTTCTAAAATGCTTATTTTCAGATTTTGTCTGAAAATTAGGTCGAGTGTGTGACCTGAAGCATGTGTTGGCCCGCATATAAGTTGCTGTAGCCCTAATCCCTCCAGGTGATCGATGCAGGCGTCCGCAATGGGATCCTGTGCGGAGTTGGCCCACAGATTAAAGTCCCCGAGCAGCAAAAGGTGTTTGCTGTTAAGGGTATAAGTGGATATAAACTCCGTTAAAGATGGCAAAAACTGCGATTTTGGCCCAGGTGGCCTATAGCAGAGGAGAATGTGAACAGTCTCCTGGGGGGAAGTTTGAAGTTGAAGAGTAATGCCGCGTACACACCATCACTTTCTGCGATGGAAAAAAACGTCATTTTCAAAAACGTCAATTTAATTGACCGTGTGTGGGCAAAAACGTCGTTTTATGTCTTCTAAAAAACGACAGAAAAAAATTGAAGCATGCTTCAATTTTATGTGTCGTTTTTCAAAAGTGCACTTTTTACTTCACAGAAATTGACCGTGTGTAGCAAAAAACGTCGTTTACTAAGACGTTTTTTCATCCACGCATGCCCAGAAGCTAGCTTCAATGGTAAAACGTGGTGGAACGTAACCTGACTTTGCAAGATCATTGTGAGAAAACGATGGTGTGTATGCAACTTCGTCTTTGAAAATTGAAGTTTCAAAAACGTCATTTTTTACTTCACAGAAAGTGTCGTTTTTTTTCATCACATAAAGTGATGGTGTGTACGCGGCATTAGGGTTTCCATGAATGGAAGAGGATTTTGAAGGGCTGGCTTAGTGATTGTAATGCGATTTAAATATGAATACTCCCATTATTTACATATAAATGACGGTTATTTACATGTAAACAGAGGGTCTGCAGGGGAGTCATCTGTACACAACAATAGGGCAGAGCTGGTCAGCATTAGTAGCAGCACTTCACACTGACATATCAGGACACAGCACAGGACTAAAACTTCAAGGGACAAAGGAATTTAAACTGGGATAGTTGCCAAGTATGAGGCAGCTGCTTTGGGCCCCACAACAATGACAGGGCCCAGGGCAGCTTCCCCGTTTGCCCTGCCTTAAAGACAGCCCTGGCATAATGAAATATTAAAACAAATATTTTTAAATAAATACACTGAGCAAAATTATAAATGAGACTCTTTTGTTTCTGCCCCTATTTATCATGAGATGAACGTAAAGATCTGCACATTTTTCTATGTACACAAAAGGCCTATTTCTCTCAAATATTGTTCACAAATCTGTCTAAGCCCTGGTTCACACTGGTGCAATTTGACATGCGATTTGACATGTCAAATCGTCAGCAATTGGCGTCAATGGCACCCTCCTAATCAGTGCGACGCCGCTGCACCGATTTCAAAAAGTAGTTTATGTACTACGTTTTGCAATTTTGGTGGTACTCAGTTCCACCACCTCTGGCCCAGGCCCTTTGCTTCCTGCTCACCACTTACTTGCAGACACAGGAGTCCAGCTTCTGTGTTTACAGGTGAGAGTTTGTCTCCCAACGGCTCCCACTGAGTGCAGGATGGGGGCAAGGGAGATGCAGGTGCACAGGGTGCAGTGCAGATGCCCCCACTGGATGATCTCCCCGCGTCCTGCCCTTTAAGACCCTCCCACTGTTAGTGAAATTTGACCACACCTACAATTTGTATGCAGTTTGGAGGGTGTGTGTGGGGGTTTTGTGGGGTTGTGGTTGAATTCCTGTACCTTTTTTCTCTTAAAAAAAACCCCGGCAGTTACACGTGGTCTGCGGTTGTGAGGCCGGTTGGATGTACTGCCAAATTCTCTGAAACGTCTTTGGAGACAGCTTATGGTAGAGAAATGAACATTCAATTCAAGGGCAACAGCTCTGGTGGATATTACTGAATGCCAATTGAATCAAAACTTGCGACATCTGTGGCATTGTGCTGTGTGATAAAACTGCACATTTTAGGCTGCTTTCACACTGAGGCGCTTTACAGGTGCTATAGCGCTAAAAATAGCACCTGTAAAGCGCCTCTCCTCTCACTCCAATGTGAAAGCCCGAGGGCTTTCACACTAGAGCGGTGCGCTGGCAGGACACTAAAAAATGTCCTGCTAGCCGCATCTTTGAGGCACTGTAGGAGCGGTGTATACACGGCTCCTAAACCGCCCCTGCCCATTGAAATCAATGCGGTTTTAACACCTTTTCGGCCGGGGGTTAAAAGCGCCCCACTAGCAGACAAAAACCGCAGCAAACAAGACGATAAAGCGCCGCTAAAAATAGCGGCGCTTTACCGCCGATGCTTGACGCTGCTTAGTGTGAAAGCAGCCTTAGGCTGGCCATACATGGTCGAATTTCGAAAGAATTTTCGTTCGTATTTTGCACCATTAGTGGGATGCAGCAACAGCCGATTTTCGGGCGGCCATCGAATTTTAATAATCCAACATGTTGGATATTTTTTGAAAAAACAAACGATTTTCTAATCAATGATGGGAGAATCGTGTGAGAAATGTAATCAAAAAAGAAATGCGCATTTGCAAGAAAAGAAAATTCCCAGAAAGAAAAGAAGATTCCCAGACACGAAAATCCTTTTCTGTAGGAACATGAGGTGAAATTGAAGGTTGGGTCGGTCGAATTTCGAAATTTGACCCGAGTGGCCTTTTATTGTGGCCAGCCTAAGGGCTCTTTCACACGGAGCAGACCGTTTCTCGGTCCGCTCCGTGTGTCCGCCAAAGCTCAGCGGGGATCCCCGCTGAGCTGTCGGCGGATAGGGCGGTCCCCGCACACAGTGCAGGGACCGCCCTGTCTCTGCTCCGCTCTCCCCTATGGGGGACCGGATGCAGACGGACCGTCTGTCCGTCTGCATCCGGTCCGTTCCGCCGAACGGAAGAAAAATAGGGTTTCCTCCCGTTCGGAAAAGCGGAACCCGACTGACGCGGACGCTAGCGGATGCTCCATCCGCTAACGGACGCGTCCCCATAGGGATTCATTACAAGTCCGTTAACGGACTTGTAATGAACGGACAGACGGAGCGGACGTCTGAAAGGAGCCTAAGGCACACCTGTGCAATAATCCTGCTGTCTAATCAGCATCTTGATATGCCACTCCTGTGAGGTGGATGGATTATCTCGGCAAAGGAGAAGCGCTCACTAACACAAATTTACAGGTCTGTGAATAATATTTGAGAGAATATTTGAGAGCCTTTTGTGTACATTGTACATTTTTGTAGATTTTTGCGTTCAGCTCTTGATAAATAGGGGCAAACACAAAAGTGTTGCATTTATAATTTTGCTCAGTGTAATAATACAGCGGCGGCCCGTACATACATATGGGGCGCAGGGGCATCATCCCCTTAATCTATACGGACTGGCCCCTAATCTACATGCAGGGCGCCGAATGCATGGATTCCAATGAGTCTTTTATTACATTTTTTTAAGGAGATTTGAGCCAGTGTGAAGCAGAGGAAAGAGGAAAGGAGATGCAGGGTGTAGCCGCCGCCCGGAGGAAACCCATGACCTAGATGGGGAAAGTGCGGGGCTGGTTAAAATAAAGGTAAAACATTTTTGTCATTAGTCATATTATCATTTATTTAAAAATCAATCGTTCTTTGTTTGTGGCTGTGCACTGTGCAGGGCACTGGACTAATAGGCTTCTATTAGGTCCGTCATTTCTTAACCAGCCTGAGGCTCTAATTGGCTTGTTTTATGTTGTCCTTGGGGAGCAGGGCACTGCACCCTTAACCCTTCCACTTTGTGATATTAGCCAATCAATATTCGCCATCGGTTTCCAATCTCTCACCCCGGCCAATCAGGACAGGAGGCTTAATATTTAGAACCCGGAAAGAAGACCGGATTAACACAGAAGCCGCGGCACCGGCTATCCGGGGAGCCGTGACCGCTGGAGGGCTCCGTTTATAGGGTGAGTGCGCATGTGGAAGGGTTTGTTTGCGCCCCCCAACATTTTTTAGCACCAGCCACCACTGTATCACATATCTATAAAATAAGCTACATATAAAAAACTGCATGCAAAATACACATAGTAAACTTTAGTTTTAGTGGCCATTGCGTTGACACGTTTCGTGGCTCCACCGCGTCTTTTAGGATTAGGGCACATGTATAGTTCATTTTGGTGTCGGCACCAGCTTCACTTCCTGGTTCCCTACTGCGCATGCGTGACTTGCTCTGCGCGATACCACTGGTCCCTGCTGTTTTCTAGGGACATGTGTGTCTCCCAGAAGACAGCGGGGGGGGGGGTGGGGGAAGTGGCGTCGATACCCTGGGTGGCTCGGGTATCTATGCCCGGAAGTGGGAGAAAAATACTTGTATGATACAGGTATCTGCTCCCCCCTGGAAGGTGTCAAATGTGACACCGGAGGGGGGGGGGGGTGTTCCAAAAAGCGGAAGTTCCATTTTTGGGTGGAACTCCACTTTAAAGCGGTGGTTCACCCTGCTGAACAACATTTCAGCATACAATTCGGCATCGTAGCGCGAGCTACAGTATGCCCGTCTTACATTTTTTATCCCCGTACTCACTGTTTAATCGTACCTAGACGATTCCGTCTGCCGCGGGGAATGGGCGTTCCTAGCAAGAGGGAGGGTGATTGACGGCCGACTCTGGCACGTCACGCTCCCCGAAGACAGCCGGAGTAGGTCTCGGCTCTTCACGGCGCCTGCGCACAGGCTATGCGCAGGCGCCGTGAAGAGCCAAGTCTATTTCGGCTATTTCCGGAGAAGCGTGGCGCGCCAGAGCCGGCCGTCAATCACTTTCCGTCTGGATTGGAACGCCCATTCCCCGTGGGCAGTCGGAATCGTCTAGGTAGGATTAAACAGTGAGTACGGGGATAAAAAATGTAAGACCGGCATACTGTAGCTCGCGCTACGATGCCGAATTGTATGCTAGAATAAAAAATTTTTTTTTTTTTTTTTTAATAGGGTGAACTTTAAGTCCTTAGTTCACCTTTTATGTTCCACCTGTAGCTATTTTATTACTTAAAGGGTCACTAAAGGAAAACATTTTTTTTAGCTAAATAGCTTGCTTTACCTTACTGCAGTCCTGGTTTCATGTCCTTATTGTTTCGTTTTTTCTTTGATGTTGCTGTAATTCCTCTCTGTTCTGGACATTTCCTGGTTGTCTGTTTCCTGATAACCACAGTACTGGGAGATTTCTCACTGTAGTGACTAATCAAGGAGGTGTGATTACTGTGTCTAAAACTCCTCAGCACCAATCCAGTTTCGTTTTACAATCCATCACTGCCCTCTATTGGTTCTCTGGCTCCGTACATGAGAGAACCAGGAAACAACAGCAAAAACGAAACTAAACTTATATGATTGTTTTTTATCTATTTTTAATCATTTTTAAAAGGAATCAGTTAACTATTATGTCTCTATACCCTATAAACAGTCATTTCAGCTAAACATTTTTCCTTTAGTGACCCTTTAAGAAGGCCATAGATGAGTCAAAAACCGAATGTTCTATGTATATAAAAATGGCGTTTTTTTTTAATCATACGATTGTGCCATCATTTGTTTTGTTTTTCTACGAGTGCATTATAGGTTATATAAAGAGTATTTTACAGCACTTTATCTATGATCATACTGCATTGTAACTTGCATTTGTTTTTCATGCAATGCACTCGAAATATGACATCTCTTCTAAAGCACTTTGTTTACTAAATGTTCTTGTTTATATGCTGGGTGTAATTCTCTGTATAAATTATCATCAATGCATATACATTGCATTGTATCACTTATCTAACACTTTGGAAGTGCTTCTTGTCATTCTTTGTTATTTGGCAATCTCTTATGTTCCATGTCCTCTTTACTGTGCACATTTGGGACAGATTTGAGGCCCACACAGCATGAATGAGGAGTTTGGTTACATGACTGAAGCAGCATTCAGGCAACCTGTGTTAGCGAATGGTGAAGTACCAGCTGTAGAGACACACCTGCACTTAGAAGTTTGTGCAGTGGCAGATGCGTGGGCCGGAATGCACACTGCCTGCGCTTAGGGCCATGCATCTGTCCCTTCGTACAGACAATAGTGTTGCCATCTGCAGCCTTTGCAGTCAACGCATAAGTCGCGGTAAGCCCAACACTCACCTAGGGACGACCGCCTTAGGAAGGCACTTGGCCTCTCATCACCAAGCCCAGTGGGAGCAATGCCATCAGAACCCACAAAGCCACACTCCAGGCTTTCACCGTCCAGCCTCTTCTCCTTCTCCTTCCCCTCTATGCTCACAATTGTCCTCCACTCCACCTTCCATCATGCCTTCCTCACGTTTTTCTGCAAAAAGGCAGGCTTCCGTGGCCCAAATGTTCGATCGTAAACGTAAACGATGACGCCGGATAACCCTCTTGCCCAACGGTTGACCGCCGGCTTGTCGGAACTGATAGCCCGCCAACTACTGCCATATAAACTGGTGGAGTCGGAGGCCTTTCAAAAATTTGTGGCCATTGGAACACCACAATGGAAGGTTCCAGGAAGGAAATTTTTTTCACAGAAGGGCATCCCAGAGCTATATGGCCATGTTCAGCGGCAAGTGAATGTATCTCTGGCACACAGTGTCGGTGCCAAGATACATCTGACCACAGACACGTGGTCTAGCAAACACGGGCAGGGAAGGTATATAACTTTCACTGCTTACTGGGTGAACCTTCTGACAGCCATCAAGCATGTAACCCATGGCACTCATGTAGATTTGGTTTTACCGCCACGGATTACATGCAGGCCTGCATCTTCTTCTCCTCCTCCTACTCCATCCTCCCTCTCCTCCTTGGCTGACTCCTCATTTTCCGATGCTACCGTCTCTTCCGCTGCGCCGCCCAACATCCCCAGAACCTATTCGACATGCCAGGTATGACGTTGCCAAGCTGTGCTGCGTCTGTTGTGCCTGGAAGACAAGAGCTACACTGCACTCCTTTCAGCTTTGCGTTCACAGGCAGATCAGTGGCTAACACCGCTCAATTTGACAGTTGGTAAAGTGGTGTGCGACAACGGTGCCAATCTGCTGAGCGTGCTGAAACAGGGCAAAATTACACACGTGCCATGCATGGCACACGTCCTGAACTTGGTCGTGCAGCGATTCGTTGCCAAATACCCTGGGCTCCAGGACGTCTTGCGGCAGGCCAGGAAAATCTCAGCCCATTTCAGAAGATCTTACATGGCCATGGCTTGCCTTGCTGACATTCAGCGGCGACACAACCTGCTCGTCAGACGTCTTATTTGTGACTGCCCGCCGCGATGAAACTCAACATTGTATATGCTTGATAGGCTGCTCCAGCAGAAACATGCAGTTAACGACTACCTGTACGAACTCTGCGGCAGGACAGGTTCTGGGGAGGTTGTTTTTTATTCACTGTGCCAGTGGCTGCTCATGCACGACTCATGCAGACTTCTGCAGCCATTTGATGAGATCACCAAACTGGTCAGTCGCAGCCAGGGCACCATCAGTGACATCGTACCTTACGCCTTCTTTCTGGAGTGTGCATTGCGTCGTGTCATTGATCAAGCCGTCGAGGAGCAGGAAGATGAGGAAGTTGCAATGCTGGATGAATTCCCAGGGGGGGGGCTACTCCACCTGAGACAAGTCAACAATGGGAGTCTGAAGAGGAGCCAGAGGTGGATGGTGCCGGGGCGGAGGAGGAGGAGCAAGAAGAGCATGCTTTAAACCTTTCTGGGATCCCTGGTGTGGATGGGGGGAGGAGAACGAGGACGACATTATCCTGGATGATGAGCAGGAGCCAGGCCAGTACAGTGCTTCCTGTTTAGTGCAAATTGTTTAGTGCAAATGGGGGCCTTCATGCTCCGGTGTTTTAAGAGGGACCCCCGTATAAAAAGCATAAAGGGCAAGGACCAGTACTGGGTGGCAACGTACTTAGACCCCCGGTACAAACAAAACATGGCGGAAATGTTACCACCATCACAGAGGGCTATCAGAATGCAGCACTTCCAGGCCTTGCTTCGAGAAATGCTGCATTCTACTTTTGCGTCCGCTGGCAGAGGAATTTCCACTCACAGAGAAACTGTTTCGGGTACCAATCCAACAGTGCCTGCAAGAAGAAGGCGGTTTGAAGATGTCTTAGTCACTAATGATATGAGATTGGCTGTCCTCTGGATCCAGCATCAGGGAACGCCTAGACCGACAGGTGTACGACTACATTGGGTTAACGGCCGATGTGGACGTACTGAGAAGTGATGAACCCCTGGACTACTGGGTGGGCAGGCTTGACCTCTGGCCAGAGCTTGCACAATTTGCAATAGAACTGTTGGCTTGCCCCTCGTCCAGTGTCCTGTCTGAAAGGACGTTCAGCGCAGCAGGGGGGGTCGTGACCGATAAGCGCACTCGCCTAGCTCACAACAGTGTTGACTACCTCACGTTTATAAAAATGAATGAAGCATGGACCTCAGAGGAACTCAACACATGTGACCAGTAGACCATGTTTCATTCAAACTCTGGTGAACGGCTGTGGGCTAATGTTTTGGGCCTGTACTGGCCGACACTTACTTCTGTATCCGGTGAATGCCTAGTGTACCACCAGCCACAGAATACAATGTTGTTTTCTGTCAGGTAAACGCCTGTGAGCTAATTTTCGGGGCCTGTAATGGCCGACACTTACTTCTGTATCCGGTGAATAGCGTAATGTACCTCCAACCACAGAATACAAAGTTGTTTGCTGTAAGGTCAATGCCTGTTGGATAATTTTTGGGTCTTGTAATGGCCAGCACTTACTTATGTATCCGGTTTTTCACTTAATACTTCTGGTAGGTCAGTGTCCATGTTGTGGGACTATTTGTGCACAGCTAGTAAGTATTTTGTGGCTGCAAATATAACCTGAAGGTTTTTAATATTTGCCTGCCATTAAAGTCAATGGGGCCCGCCATGAACTTGCGGTTTGCAGACATTTGCGATCTTTCGTGGTTAGCGTTCGCGAACCGTCCTGTCGGATGTTCGTCCATCACTATTTACAGGTTCACACCCATGGTGCACCCATCAGACTGAGCGACCACCTCGCCAAGAATAACCTTCTTGATCCCCTTCAGTCTGGATTCCGCCGTCAACACTCCTCGGAAACTGCTCTCCCAAAACTCACAAACAATCTGCTAATGGATAAATCCAATGGCCACTATTCTGTTCTCCTACTCCTGAACCTCTCTGCTGCCTCTGACACAGTGGACCACCCCCTCCTCCTCAAAAAACTCCACATCTTTGGTCTCTGTGACTTTGCTCTTCGCTGGTGCTCATCCTACTTATCCAACTGCACATTTAGTGTTACTTTCAATTCTACTTTCTCCTCTCCTCTCCCTTTCTCTGTCAGGGTTCCCCAAGGTTCTCTTCTTGGACATCCCTTATTGTTAAACTACATCTTCTCCCTGTGTTGGGTAATAGCCTCCCACGGCTTACAATACAGTTTCTACGCTGACGACACCCAAATATATCTCTCTACCCCTCAGCTCACTCCTTCAGTCTCCTCACATATTACTAATTCACTAACAGACACATCAGCCTGGATGTCACACCACTTCCTCAAACTTATTCAATCCAAAACCGAGCTAATACTTTTTCTTCCCCCACCTGCCTCTTCCCCTGATTTCTCTGTCAAGATCGATAGCACTACTATCAACCCGTTCCCACAAGCCAAGGTGTTATCCTAGACTCTGAACTATCCTTTTGGCCCCACATCCAATCACTGTCCAAAGCTTTCTCAACATCCGCAACATCTTCAAAAAACACCCCTTTCTAACCAATGACACCACAAAGCTCCTAATTCACTCCCTGGTCATCTCCCGCCTCGACTACTGCAATTCCCTACTCACGGAATTACCTTTACATAGGCTATCCCCCCTTCAGTCCGTCATGAATGCTGCTGCCAGGCTCATCCACCTTTACCAACCGTTCAGTGTCTGCTACTTCTCTCTGTAAATCCCTTCACTGGCTTCCTCTCACCCAAAGAATTAAATTCAAAATATTAACAACTTACAAAGCCATCCACAACTCGGCCCCGAGCTAGATCACTAACCTAGTTTTAAAATACCAACCTACTCGTTCTCTTTGTTCCTCCCAAGACCTCCTGCTCTCTAGCTCCCTCGTCACCTCCTCCCATGCTCGCCTCCAGGACTTTTCCCGAGCCTCTCCTATTCCATGTAACTCCCTACCCCAATCTGTCCGACTGTTTCCGGCTCTGTTTGCTTTTAGACGATCCCTGAAAACCCTTCTGTTCAAAGAAGCCTATCCTGCCCCTACCTGTACTTTTATTTTCTCTGTCAGATCATCCCCTACAGTTATTACCTTTTTGTATCACTTGATCCTCCCTTCTGGATTGTAAGTTTTAACGAGCAGGGCCCTCTGATTTCTCCTGTATTGAATTGTATTATAACTGTACTATCTGACCTCATGTTGTAAAGCACTGCGCAAACTGTTGGCGCTATATAAATAAATGTATATTAATAATGTTTATTTTTATGTATAATATTTTTGCCAATATGTATCTAAAATCTATAATAGGTACATACATAGTAGATAATTTATTTAATATTCTTTTATATATCTCCCAAAAGAATACCATCCCCCTTTTATATATATTTTTTTTAGTTATCACCATGTTTATAAAATCCTAATGGAGATCAGTTCCTTTAGTTCTTATTCTTTTATTTGCAACAAATTGTAAGCAGTTTAAAACATCTAAACTGTTGCTACTGTTTTTATTGGATTATTTGATACAAAGTAACCTATGGTTACAAACACTAGTGTGGGATATTTAGGCTTCATGTACACTGATGCTGGTAAATGGACGTTGAGGAGCAGTTTGGCATTTCTTTCAGCTGCCCCTGAACTCTCCTCTGTTATCTAATCAGTACATGTATACAGGGTCGTTTATAGTAGTTTCTAGGCAGTTGAGTATTTGGAAAGTAAGGCCCCGTACACACGACCAGATCTATCCGATGGGATTTATCCGCGGATCAGTTCCAGCGGATAGATCCGGTCGTGTGTAGGCCCGAGCGGACAATTTTCGGCGGACATTTGTCCAGCCGACGGATTCCCAGCGGATAAAAATTTCTTAACATGCTAAGAAATCTATCCGCTGGAATCCTGTCCCTCGGACTTATCCGGTCGTCTGTACAGACTCACCGGATAAGTCCGTCCGATCCCCATCCCTCGCATGCGTCGGAATGATTCGACGCATGCGTGGAAGAATTTACCTTCCAGCGTCGTGCACGTCGCCGCGTCATCGTCGCGGCGACGGCGCAGACACGTCGCGACACATGACCGCGGATGTTTTCCGCGCGGATTTTGATCTGATGGTGTGTACAAGCCATCAGATCAAAATCCGGAGGAAAAATGTCCGATGGAAACGTCTACGAGGCCTAAAACACTGGGCTAGATTCAGATAGATTAGCGGATCTTTAGATCCGCATAATCTATCTGATTTACGTTCCGCCAGCGCAAATTTGAGAGGCTAGTGCAGTATTCAGAAAGCACTTACCTAGAAACTTGCGCCGGCGGATCGTAAATCCCCCGGCGGAATTCAAATTCCGCGGCTAGGGGGAGTGTAGTATTTTAATCAGGCGCGTCCCCGCGCCGATTTAAATGCGCATGCGCCGTCCGCAAATTTTCCCGGCGTGCATTGCTCCCAATGACGTCGCTAGGACGTCATTGGTTTCGGCGTGAACGTAAATTACGTCCATCCGTATTCGCAACCGACTTACGCAAACAACGTAAAAATTCAAAACCCGGCGCGGGAACGACGGCCATACTTAACATTGGATACGCCGCATATAGCAGGGGTAACTATCCGCCGGAAAAAGCCGAACGCAAACGACGTAAAAAAAAAGCGACGGGCGGGCGTTCGTTTCTGAATCGGCGGATCTCCTCATTTGCATATTCGTCGCGTATACAAATGGAAGTGCCACCTAGCGGCCGGCGGGAGATTGCAGCCTAAGATCCGACGGTGTAAGTCACTTACACCTGTCGGATCTAAGGGAGATCTAGTCGCATAGATCCGACCGTCGGACCTCAGAGATACGACGGCGTATCAGGAGATACGCCGTCGTATCTCTATCTGAATCTCCCCCAATGTGTTCAGGACGGATGTTCCGAGGCATTTGAAATGCCAAACGCCTGTAACAGCTTGTATACGCGTGTAAACGCGGTAACTCGAGTTTAGCCGCATTTCGTTTACAGGCGTTTGACTATTTGGAAAAAAACGCTACTAAACACAAACACGGCATGTAAACGCTGGAAAACTGATGTTTTTAAACGTCAGTTACTATCTGTCAAGTTAAATCATTCAGGAGATATTGTAAAACGTCTCATGTACATTAAAGGGGTTGTAAACCCTTGTGTTTTTTCACCTTAATGCATCCTATGCATTCTGAAAGTGACCGGCCCCCTAGCCCTCCTTTTTTACTCACCTGAGCCCTGTAATTCCCACGGCGGAGACACTTTCTGTCTGCACGGGGTTCTCGGCTCTTGAGCACACCGGTAAGGTAACCCCCCAGGAGAGCGCTTCTCCCAGGTTGTTATACAATGCGGGAGGAGCTGATAGCGCCACTGTGGGACCCGAGTAGAGGAGGATTGGGGCCATTCTGTGCAAAACTAA